>NW_023601212.1:44103022-44273969 GCF_014898055.3 Talpa occidentalis | reverse complement strand
TGTCTACACCCTCTCTGATCCCTTAGGAGGCAAGCTATGCTCAGCTCCCACACTTACTGCACAGGCCCAGGGACCTGCATAGTCCATATGAAAACAGGTCAGAGATGCCAGGGGTCTTCTGGCTGGTGGGCCAGAGAGCTGGGCGAGGAGGGGGCAGGTGGGACAAGGTGGCTGGGAGGCAGAGATGTGTACTAGGTTACCAATGAGAGCAGTGAGTGTGCAGAAGCAAGTGGCAGTGTTTGCTGTGGGACCCTGAATGGGGAGAGTAGACCTCTCTGGGTCTGGGGTGCTGGAGGCCTGATGGAAATGATCTGGAGTGTCAAAATCCATCAACAGGGTGCAAAACCTAGCACTGAATTTTGTCAGGGAGCATCATAAAAATTTGTATTCATGGAACCTCTGCCTCAACACCTGGTGCCTAGACATGGTAAAGCATAGAGGCTGAACCTAAGGCCTGGCGGGAGCTCCAGGACAGCTGTGTGTGGTGGCTGTGCATGCTGCAGCCTGAAGTGGCTGTGTGGGCTACTGCACTAGATCTGGCCATGTGGAGCCTCTGTGTGGTTGGGCCTGAAGGTTTTGGACTCTGCACCAGATCTTCCCATGATGCAGGATCACTTTGAGTATTAAAGAAATACTTGTCCTTTGCGCCGGCCCAAATCAATCAATTCTCTGCTGCAGTTCACCTTTTCCTGAGGTTTACCTCATGACACATAAGGTCAATCAAGCCATCTGTTCTTTGAGAATGATCACACATTCTAACAATGACACACAACCTCACAGACAATAATCTATTCGATGACACTGCAGAGCTGGCCATCAGTCACCTCACTCACTCCTTGGTATCTAGAACCCTCCAGCATACTCATTCTGGTATAGGCGTGAGTTCAGACAGCACTATCAAGCTATTGCCAGCCACTGCCACACAAGTTCAATCCCCCACCTTTTAGGGAGCAACGCACATGGCACCTGCTGCACCTGTCACCTGCTGCTTCCCTCAGCAGTGGATTTCAGTAGATCTGCCTGTTCTGTTCCCCACTCTCTCTGGGAATCCTCTCCCCCTCAGCACCTCTGGCTTACTCTCCAGTCCTTGCATGCACAAAGAAATCGAACTTTAAAAGAATACAGCTGATTGGACAGCTATTGCTCATGTGCCCTAATACAGTGTGTTCGTAAAATGCAGATAGTTCCCACATTAACTTAGAGAATGTGCATGGTGTCCACTGTGTCCTTGGGTAGATCTGAAAGTCACACCTTCTTTGGTTCCTTCCCTAGGAACTGCCCCGCAACATTCAGACAGGGACAGCGAGCCAATGAGAGGACCAGGGGCTGCGGGGCTGGGCAGTGAGTTAATTTTATGTTGTTTTCTGCTGGGGAGGTGATTTTTTTGTGCAAGGCCTCAGTGAGAAGGAGGCCACTGCTGTAAAGGAGGCCACTGCTCTGGAGGCCAAAGGAGTGGAAAACTCGAGTCGAGTCAACGCCAACTTTATTGACATTTATCAACACAATAAACAAGGCAATCCAGGAGGAAGGGCAATGCAAACAAAACTTCAAATCAACTAACAACCCAAGATTTTGCCCAGAAGAGATGGGCGAATGCTTGTGGTAGTGGCGAGGTTAGAGGTTAAATGAGGGCATGTGACTGGGAAGGTGGGTGAAGAGAGGTTGGGGAGGCAGCAGTGCAGAGTCAACAACTGCCCCCAGAGGTGGACAGACTTGACAGAGGCCAGGGTGAACATCCCTCGGGGTGTTGTCAGGAAAGCAACGTCTGGTTGTGAGGCAGGATCCCGGCAGGGTGTGGTTGCCCAAGCAGGGCATTTCTTAGCTTAGCATTCTCAGTTTAACCTTCGGGTTGATGTACTGGGCTGGTTTCCTTGCACAGGGTGGTTTGAGCTTGGCCTCCGCAGCATGGGGCACTGCATCCTGGTTATTGTGTCTCTACCCCCACAGCAGGCGTCCAAGGTCAGATTGCTCGAGGAGCTCTTCTTGCTCCCGTGCAGGTCTTTTCATCCCCACCCCCGGTGTTATGAACTCCCAGACAAGGAGTTCTCTTGGGTCCACCTGGGCTAGGAGCCTTACTCTCACCTGGCCTGGGGATAATACAGCACAGCCAGCATCCCATGCTAGGGCTGGTCTCCTGCAGGTGTGAACTTGGCTCAGAACCTTTCCCAGAAACATGTACTGCAGGTTCCATGTGCTCACCTGTCTCCCCAGCAGAAGTGGTTTTAGCTCAGTGGCCAGGGGCCATCCTGCAGGACCCCGGTCAGTGGCAAGCTGACCCTGCAGGGCTACAGTGAGCTCAGAGCCCCTCAAGCACCTGCAGGATCCTGGGTATTAACTTGCTGTTCCTCGGGAACAGCACAGGCAAGAGATTATCCACGAGTCCTTTCGGGACCGTTGGTGTCTGCTTGTATTGAATTGTTACTTGGCTGAACTCTTATGCTGCCAATGACCCAGGAGTGCCCAGCTCTATTTGTAGTAGAAGAAGCTGGAGAGTCACGGGAGATGCCATAAGCCACACACCAGGCTGGCCAGTGCATTTGCCAACAGACCACATGCCAGAGCCCCGAGTTAAGACCACCCCAGGATAGTGGTCCTCAAGAATGATCCCCCCTAGTCCAGTCCAGCAGTGTGAGGTGCTAGTTCAGACTGCTCTTGGTTCAGACACTCAGCCCGTTTGGTCTCCTTCCAGGTGGAATACCTAAATCCACCTCCCAATGGAGCCTCTGCGTGCCATGGGCCACTGATCATGAGAGGTTCCTCCATGGGGTCAGATACTTCACCTTGCACATGTGCACAGGCATCAGAAACTGAAACTTGTGTCTGCTTGTAGGCCTGCAGATTGGCTCTGGGAGTGATTGTGCTCTGCAGGCAGGGAGGGGAGTACGTGAAGTGCACTCCCTGGACCTCTTTATCTTCCTGGTCACAGAACAACTCCTGGGAGCAAAGAGACACACCTGCAGGGTGGGATCCACCTGGGGCATGAGGGCGACCGTGGCTCTCAGGGTCACACCAGCCAGGCTGATTCTGGGTGTCACCCTGACCCACCAATTGGGAGGGACTGACTCTTCCCAAATTAACATATACATGCTCTCCCTCACACGGGAACACACAAAAACAACACTCACACACATATCCACTCACACACTCACACATAAGCATGCAGAGTTTCCTGGGAGGCCAGGGATCATAAGAGTGGTGGCCTGGCATGTCCTGTACAGGGTTCGCTTGCTTACCTTACCATGGGGACGACGCTGCTTCCAGGCCTGCCAAGTCCGTAGAGGCTCCTGATGCATTTCAGGACAGTCTGACAAAGGATTTGCGGCCCTCTTGGGGCTACTGCTTTAAGACTTGGGCACGTGCCACAGCATGTTGGCTACTGGAGTTTCTGGAGGAAAGGGAGCTGGGTCGAGTTTGAGTTGACATTCTGGGGCCAGTTGACCAGGGTTATGAGTTCCGTGTGGTGTCATCTCAGGGAGGTGATGTCACTTCCTGGGGTCCCCATCCCTGGACTTCCTGCTCCACAAGCCCCTCCCCCAGGCTTTTGCACCATTCCTGTGCCCCTCCATGTCAGCACCAGTCCACACCACTGACACCAGCACAGCCTCCCAAAGCCCTTGGATGGCTACATGCAGCCAGGGCCTCAGTTGCGGACAAGGGTTGCTTGCCTCTGACCAGGCTGGTGGTTGTCATGCCAAGGCGAGTCCCAGTAGCATCATTTGCCTCTAGACTGTCTCCCATGGGCCCAGTGGGGTGGTGTAGCACCTTTCCCTGTGGAGGTCCATGGGGTTGGGCTCACTCCTCCCTGCTGCCTTTGGAGGGGAGGCTGCCCTCACAAGGGACTCAGGTGAAAGCTGACATAGTGGAGCCTACTCACGTGAGGTCACCTGCAAATTCCACACCCAGGTTGGCAGCCTCTGCTATGAACAAGTCATCTTCCATTTGTGGGCCTGTCCTCCTGGGAGAAGAGAATCTGTCTCAGTTCAACCTCTGGCCACCCCCTTCAGGACACTGTGTGGACCCAAATTAAGTGCCAGGATCACAGACAGTGCTTGTTGCTGCATCACTGAGGGGTGCGCTCATCATCGGGGCTCCCTCCATGCTCACGAGCTGCTGACCATACTCTGCGGAACTGGGTCTGATTTCTCAATGGGGTGACTCGCCCGAGAGATGGGGCATCCACTCCCAGCGTGAATGACATCAGGGTGGCTGCTTTCATCTCCTTCCCTGTCCTGAGTCCTCACCAGCCATTTCTCTCTTTATCTGCCTAACTTGGATTCACTCTCTCCCTCTGCCTATCCTCACCTCCCACCATCTCTGTCTGCACCGATCTCCCTCTGCTTCTCTGTGCCCCTCTGGCTCTGTCTCACCCTCTGGTTCTCTGTCTGGATCTGTGTGCATCAGGCATGCTCAGCTCCCCTCAGAGGCTCCGACAGGCTCAGGGACCTGCAGAGTCCTGCTGAGAACGGGTCAGAGATTTCAGTGGTCCTCTGGTTGGTGGGGCAGAGTGCCAAGGGATGAGGGTACTGGTGGGACAGTGGCTGGGAGGGAAGAATTGTGCACTGGGTTACTCAATGAGCGTAGAGAGAGTGAAGAAGCAGATGAGTGGTGTGAACTATTGGACCCCATAGGGAGAAGTGACCCGCCTGGCTCCAGGATCCAGGAGGCCTGATGGGAAAGACCTAGAATGTGAAAATCGATGGAGTTGTGCACTGCTTAGGGACTGGGAGGAGGCTCAAAATTTGGGCATGGGGATTTTAAAAGTTCATTAACAGAACCGCTGTGTCAACCCATGGTGTCTAGACGTCATTAAGCCCAGAAGCCGAACTGAAGGTGTGGCAGGAGCTCTGGGAGAGCTGCGTGCGGTGGTGGTGGCTGTGCATGCTGCAGCCCGGAGCAGCTGTGAGGGCAGCTGCACTAGATCTGGCATAGTGGAGACTCTGTGTGGTTGGGCCTGAAGGTTTTGGACTCTGCACCAGATCTGCCATGATGTGGGATCACTTTGAATATTAATGAAATACTTGTCCTTTGTGCCGGCCCAAATCACAACTCTCTGCTACAGTTAACTGTTTCCTGAGGTTTACCTCATGACACATAAGGTCAATCAAGCCGTCTGTCCTTTCAGAATGATCACACATGTTCTAACAATTACACATAACCTCACAGACAATAATCTATTCTATGATTCTGCAGAGATGGCCATCTGTCACCTCTTGTTCTCTCCATATCTAGAACCCTCCAGCATACTCATTCTGGTATAGACATGAGTTCAGACAGCGCTATCAAGCTATTGCCCGGCCACTGCAGCACAAGTTCCATTTCCTACCTCCTAGGGAGCATCACAGATGGCCCAGCGGACCTCCCTCTCTCACCTGCTGCTTCCCTCAGCAGTGGATTTCAGTAGATCTGCCTGTTCTGTTCCCCACTCTCTCTGGGAATCCTCTCCCCCTCAGCACCTCTGGCTTACACTCCAGTCCTTGCAGGATAAAGGAATAAAACTTTAAAAAGAATAAAGCTATTTGGACAGCTATGGCTCATGTACCCTAATCCAATGTGTTCATAAAATGCAGATATATTCCACATTTACTTAGAGAATGTGCACTGTCTCCACTGTGTCCTTGGGTAGATCAGAAAGTCACACCTTTTTGGGTTCCTTCCCTAGGAACTGCCCCGCAGCATGTGAACCAGGGACAGTGAGCCATTGAGAGGACCAGGGCTGCGGGGCTGGGCAGTGAGTAATTTTATGTTGTTTTCTGCTGGGGAGGTGAATTTTTGTGCAAGGCATCAGTGAGAAGGAGGCCACTGCTCTGAAGGGTCTGGACGCCAAAGGAGTGGAAAACTCGAGTCAAGTCAACGCCAACTTTATTGACATTTATCAACACAATAAACAAGGCAATCCAAGAGGAAGGGCAACGCCAAGGAAACTTCAAATCAACTAAGAACCCAAGATTTTGACAGAAGAGAAGTGCCGGTGCTTGTGGTGTGGCGAAGTTAGAGGTTAAATGAGGGCATGTGCCTGGGATGGTGGGTGAAGAGAGTGTGGGAGGCAGTGAGCAGAGTCAACAAGAGCGGCCCCTAGAGATGGACATGCTTGATGGGGACCCGTGAGGGTCCCTAAGGGGTGTTGTCAGGTGAGCGACATCTGTTTGTGAGGCAGGATCCCCACAGGGTCTGTTGCTCAAGCCAGGCATTTCTCAGCTTAGGACCCTCAGTTTAACCTTGGCTGGTTTCCTCGCACAGGGTTGGTTTGAGCTCATCCCCTGCAGTGTGGGGTGCTGCATCCTGGTCACTGTGTCGCTACCTCCGCAGCAGGTGTCTCAGTTCAGATTCCTCGAGGAGATCTTCTGGCTCCGGCTCCGGTCTTTGCACCCCTACTCCAGGTGGTATGAACACCCAGACAAGAGGTTCTCTTGGGTCAGCCTGGGCTAGGAGACTTACTCTCACCTGGCCTGGGGATAATACAGCACAGCCAGCATCCCATGCTGGGCCTGCCTGTGGCCTGGCTCCTCCTGCAGGTGTGGGCTTGGCTCAGGACCCTCCCCAGCAGCATGGCCTGCAGGTTCCGATTTCTGGCCCGGCTCCCCCAGCATGGGTGGTTTTAGCTCAGCAGCCGGGGCACATTCTGCAGTTCCCTGGTGAGTGGCAAGCTGGCCCGGTAGGGGCACACTGAGCTCAGAGTCCCCACGAGCATCTGCAGGACCCTTGCAGTTTTCTGGCTGATCCTCTGGAACAGCAGAGCCGGCAGATGATGCTTGATGCCCTTCTGGGCATGGGCAGTCTGCTCGTGTTGAAGCTGCTCCTTGGCTGCTCGCTTGACCTGCCCCATGAGTTGCATGGGAGGCCAGCGTTACTGGGTGAGAAGGAGCTAGAGATTTAACAGGAAAAGCCATCAGCCACACACCAGACTGCCCCGTGCCTTGGCCAATGGACCACATGCTAGAGCCTTGAGCTATGAGCAGCGCGGGATAGTGCCTCTCAGGAGTTGACCTCCTAATTTAGCAGTTGAGGTCCTTGTGGAGACTGCTTCTCATACAAACCCACCCTAGGCGGTCTTCTCCCTGGGGCAATAGGGACCTCCTCTGCCTCCCAGTGGAATCTGGGCACGACCATGGGCCACTCACCCTCGGCTGATTGCTCCATGGGGTTCGGGTTCTGCACACTGCTGCACTTGCGTCCAAGTGCCAGAAACCGACACTTGCGCATGACTTGAGGCCAAATATTGGCGCTGGGAGTGATCTGGCTCTGCAGGTTGGGAGGTGATTCGGCACAACCCTCGCCCTGAGTGTCTTCCCCTTCCTGGTTACAGCCCACCTCCTGGGAGAAAACAGACACACTTACAGCATGGGATCCACCTGGGGCAAAGGAAGATGACTGTGATTTTGGGGAACCACCAGCCAGGCTGCTACTGGGTGTTACCATGACCACCACCTGGCAGGAACAGACCCATCCCACATGAGCATACACATGCTCTCACTCACACAGGACACACAAACACACACACACACACACACAGACACTTGCACACTCACACAACCCCACATAGCTTCCGAGGTGAGCCAGGGGCTAAAGTGGTGGCCTGGTATGTCCTGTCCCAGGGCCACCCTGCTTACTGCAGGGGCAACGCTGACTCCTGGCCTGCCAAGTCTACAGAGGTTCCTGATGCCTTTTAGGATTAATTTGCCATAGGTTCTGGCGGCCCTTCTTGGGGCCATTGTCTGGAGACCTGGGCACGCAACAAAGCATGTTGGCTACTCCAGGTTATCCAGTAAAGTGAGCTGGCTCGAGTGTCTATTCAAAACCTGACTGCAGGGTCTCCCCAGTGGTGCAGCGGGCTGAGCGCTGCGCTGTGAAGATGTCTGCAGCCTCTGCAGCATGGGTTCGATTCCTGGCTGGCCAGGGAGAAACCCACATGGCACGGCAGACCTCTCCTGCCTTACCCGCTGCTCCCCTCAGCAGTGTATTTCGTCAGTCTGCCTGTTCTGCTCCCTGCTCTGTCTCTGGTGAATTCTCTCACACTCCGCACCTCTGACCTGTACCCCAGTTCTTGTATAAATAAATAAAATCTTAAAACAAAACAAAACAACCCTGACTGCCAGGTTACCAGGGTGATAGATTTTTGTGAGGTGTCCTCTTAGCGCAGTGATGTTGCTTACTGGGGACCCCATATCAGGACTTACTGCTCAGACAGGCCACTCTCCCCCTTGGCTGGTTGAGCCACTTCTTGTCTCATTCTTTGCCAGGACCAGTGCACACCGCTGACACCAGCATGGCTTCCTAAAGCCTTGGAATGCAACTTGCAGCCAGGGCCTCAGTTGGGGACAGGGGTGACCGGCTGCCGAACGGGCTGTTTCTCTTATGCCAGGGAGAAGACCATGTAGCCTCCTTTGCCTCCTGACTCCCATGGGCCCAGTGGGGTGGTGTAGCACCTTTCCCACGGGGGTTGGACCCACTGCTCCTTGTTGTCCCTGGAGGAGAGGCTGCGCTCACATGGGAATCAGGAGAAAGCTGATATGGTTTGCCCATGCCAGCAGAGCTTCACCTGCAAATTCAAATCAACTGCGACTACATAACCTCACAGTCAATAATCTAATCGATGACGTTGCAGAGCTGGACATCCAACACATTTCTCTCTCCTTAGTGGTGTAGAGTCGAAACTGCTACCGGAGGTGGATGGGACAGACGGGCACAGGGTCAGGTTCTGTTGATGGTGGTGTCAGGGGAGCAACCTCTAGTGGTCCTGCAGGATCACCCCACATTCTGGTTGCCTCGGCAGGGCATCGCTTAACTAAGTACCCTGAGTTTAATCTGTGCGTTGTTGTCCAGGACTGGGTTCCTCCCACAGAGGTGGGTTGAGCTCAGCCCCCTCAGTATGGGGTGCTGCCTCTTGGTCCATGTGTGACTACCCCTGAAGCAGCCACCTCAGCTCAGTATCTTTCATGATTTCTACTGGATCCTGCTCCTCTACTGTCTTCCTAAATTCAGTTGGTGTGAACACCCAGCACTGAGGACTCTTGGGCCTTCTCCCCCAGGGGCGCTAGTGAGAACACACCCCAGCCCAGCCAGCATCCCCTGGCGGGGGCCTGGCTGGGGCCTGGCTCCTCCTGCAGGTGTGGGACTGGCTCAGCACCATCAGTTTGTCCTGGAACATCTTGAACTGGGCCCGATTCCCCCACTGACTGGGGTGAGCTCAGGCTGTTCTACAGGTTTCTGACAGGCTGTTCTACAGGTTTCTGGTCCTGACCTGTCTCTCCCAGAAGAAGTGGTTTGAGCTCAGTGGCCAGGGTCCATCCTGCAGGACCCAGGGGAGTGGCAAGCTGACCCTGCAGGGCTACAGTGAGCTCAGAGCCCCAACGAACCCCGAAGGATCCTGGCTATTTACTGGCTGTTCCTCGGGAACAGCACAGGCAAGAGATGATCCTTGAGTCCCTTCTGGACCCGTGGTGTCTGCCTGTGTTGAATTGTTACTTGGCAGGACTCTTGTGCTGCCTGATGATCTGCAGGAGCGCCCAGCTCTGTTCGTGGAGAAGGACCTAGAGATCCATGGGAGACGCCACCAGCCACACACCACACTGCTGCGTGCATTTGCCAACAGACCACATGCCAGAGGCCCGAGTTAAGACCAGCCCGGCATAGTGGTCCTCAAGGATGTTCCCCCTAAGTCCAGTCCAGCAGCGTGAGGTGCTAGTTCAGACTGCTCTTGGTCCACACTCAGCCCTTTGGTTCTCCTCCCAGGAGGGATATGTAAATCCACCTCCTAGCAGAGCCTCAGTGTGCTGTGGGCCAATTACCCTCGGAGCTTCCTCCACAGGGTAGATACTTCACCTTGCACATGCGCACAGTCATCAGAAACTGAAGCTTCTGTCTGTTCGTGGGCCCGGAGATTGGCCCTGGGAAAGATTGTGCTCTGCGGGCAGGGAGGGGAGTACATGAAGTGCACTCCCTGGACCTCTTTACTTTCCTGGACATGGAACAGCTCCTGGGAGCAAAGAGACACACCTGAGAGGTGGGATCCACCTGGGGCATGAGGGCGACGGTGGCTTTCAGGGTCACACCAGCCAGGCTGATTCTGGGTGTCACCCTGACCCCCAAACTTGGAGGGGCTGACCCTTCCCACATGAGCATATACCTACTCTCACTCACACAGGAACACACAAAAACACACTCTCACACGCACATCCACATCCACTCACACACTCACCCATAAGCACGCAGAGGTTCCTGGGGAGGCAGGGATCATAAGAGTGGTGGCTTGGCATGTCCTGTCCCAGAGTCCCCCTCCTTACCATGGGGGCAACACTGTTTCCTGGCCTGTCAAGTCTGTACAGGCTCCTGGTGCATTTCAGGACAGTCTGAGATAGGATCCGCGGTCTTTCTTAGAGCTATTGCTTTAAGACCTGGGCACGTGCCACAGCATGTTGGCCATTTGAGTTTCTTGAAGGAAGGGAGCTGGGTCGAGTTTCAGTTGAGATCCTGGATGACAGTTGACCACAGTTATGAGTTCCATGCGGTGTCATCTCAGAGAAGTGATGTCACTTCCTGGGGTCCCCATCCCGGGACTTCCTACTCAGATCTGCCCCTCCCCCCAGGCTTCTGCTCCATTCCTGTCCCCTTCCATGCCAGCACCAGTCCACACCACTGACAACAACACATTCTCCCAAAGCCCTTGGATGGCTACATGCAGCCAGGACCTCATTTGTGGACACAGGCTACCTGGCTGCTGACCAGGCTGGTGGTTGTCCTGCCAGGGCGAGTCCTGGTAGCCTCATTTGCCTCCAGGCTCCTGTCTTCCATGGGCCCAGTGGGGTGGTGTGGCACCTTTCCCTTTGGAGGTCCATGAGGTTGGACCCACGCCTCCCTGCTGCCCTTGGAGGGGAGGCTGCCTCACATGGGACTCAGGTGAAAGCTGATATAGTGGAGCCCACTCAGGTGAGGTCACCTGCAAATACCACACCTGATCAACAGCCTCTGCCATGAGCATATCATCTTTAATCTGTGGGCCCTTGCTCCCAGGAGAAAAGAATCTGTCTCAGTTCAACCTCTGGCCACCCCCTTCAGGACACTGTGTGGGCCCAAATCAAGTGCCAGGGTCACAGACAGTGCTTGTTGCTGCATCACTGAGGGGTGCGCTCATCATCGGGGCTCCTTCCATGCTCACATCGCTGCTGACCATACTCTGCGGAACTGGGTCTGATTTCTCATTGGGATGACTCGCCCCGAGAGATGGGGCGTCAGTGGGATGTCATTGACCCTGATGTCATTCACAGTGGGAGTGAATCCACTTTCATCTCCTTCCCTGTCCTGAGTCCTCACCAGCCATTTCTCTCTTTATCTGCCTAACTCTGATTCACTCTCTCCCTCTGCCTATCCTCACTTCTCACCATCTCTGTCTGCACCGATCTCCCTCTGCCTCTCTGTCTCACCCTCTGGTTCTCTCTCTGGATCTGTGTGCATCAGGCATGCTCAGCTCCCCTCAGTGGCTCCGACAGGCTCAGGGACCTGCAGAGTCCTGCTGAGAACGGGCCAGAGATTTCAGTGGCCCTCTGGTTGGTGGGGTACTGATGCAACAGGGTGGCTGGGAGGGAAGAAATGTGCACTAGGTTATTCAATGAGAATAGTGAGAGTGAAGAAGCAGATGAGTGGTGTTAATTGTGTGGAGCAGTGCCCTGTCTGGCTCCAGGATACTGGAGGGTTGATGGTATGCCAAAATCCATCAGCACCTGTCCACACCACTGTCACCAGCATGGCCTCCCAAAGCCCTTGGATGGCTACATGCAGCCAGGACCTCAGTTGGGGAGTAGGCTGCTTGTTCTCATTCCTTGGACAAGACCCTGGAGCCTCCTTTTGTTCCAGGCTCCTGTGTTCTTTGGGTCCAGCGGGGGCAGTGTAGCACCTCTCCCTAAAGAGGTCCAGGAGTTTGGGCCCACTCTTCCTTTCTGCCTTTGCATGAGATGAGAGATTGTTCTCTTCTTGGACTTAGGCTAATGCTGGCGTGGAGGGGCCCATCCATGTGATGTCACTTGTATACATCTCACCCAGGCCTGCCATGCCCTGCTGTGGGTACTTCTTATTTTCTCATGGGTGCCTGTCATCCTGAGAGAATGGAATCTCTCTGAAATTATCCCAGATCTCCTCTGGCCATGCTCTCTAGGGCCCTGAGTTTTTCAGAAGCAATTGCCAGGGCCAGTTACAGCGTGTTGGTTTTGACTCACAGAGGTCTCTGGCTCACTTCTTGCTCATGTATCCACTGTCTCTTCCCTGGAGTGTATGTCTCTACTTGGGACTGGTTTCTGATTGGTATCATGAAGCCGAGGGATGGTATGTCCACTCCAAGAGTGAGTGTGCCAGGAAAGCCCTCTTGTTTCCTTCCCTGTTTGAGTGCTCACTAGCTCTCTCTGACTTTCTCTGTCTCTCTAATTCTGATTTTCTCCTTCCTCTTATAAGCTATATAAATTGAGATATGTTGCTTATTTCATTAGAAACCATTTCTTTACAGATTACTTTTGAGGAATGTTTCCAACCCTGAATTGGTATGAAAAAACATGTTAAAATTTATGGCTATCCTTTTTAAATGTGAGACTCTATAAGTGTAATAAAGATTATTTTTCAAATATAATAAAAGATGTGAATTTTTCATTTATTTTCCTATTCACTGGCAAAAAGAAATCTGCCAGAATCTTAAACTGTTAAAGAGTAACCAGTGTCTGAAGTCTTATTAAAATAATCTACAATATTATGATAATGTTTCATGCAGTAGAAGTAAGCACATGGAGGAAACCTCAATTAAACAGCTTTTGTCACAGAGATAATGGAATATAAAGTTTCAGTTCAAGAGATTGCAAATCTAAAACCATTTTTTAGTAATGTTTTAAGAGAAATTATATTAATCATTTTTTTTTCTTCTCGGTTGCCTCTCTCTTCTGGTCAGATTTAAATGGTTTATTAATCTTTTAAATTAATTTTAAATAGTCTCAGTATTATTAAGGTTGAGTTCTCCATAAAACTCTTGCCCATTTGTGTAGTTGGGAAACAACTATCACAGAGAATTAATACTTACTGTACAGATAGTCTTAGCCAGAATTATTAAAGATAACCAGTAAGAAGATTTACATCTGATTATAAATTTTACTGATCATGAACCATGTTTACTCTCATACTAAGGTATTTCCATTCATCATAGTAGTACCTAATTTTTTTCTAAGATGTGTTGGCTATGGTAATTTCTCCTCCAATAAATCAGAAGGAAATGAGAAATCAAATATATTAAAGCAGTTTACAGACATTAATATAAATTCCTATTAACATATTTTTAAATGTTAGAGATGAATTATAAAACTTAGTTTATCCCATCAAATATCAATATATAGGATAGGGTTCCCTTACTGGCTGAACTTTAGTCACAGAAAATAATTAGAAATCGTTCACTGTAATAACTTATTTGTAGCAACTTGGAATGTATCATATATCAACAGAAACAAGCCAAGAGAAGGGTGATGGAGATAAATTATGTTCATAAAAATGTTCATAATGTTAGTTAAGGGTAATGATTCTTTTAAGTACAGATGTAAAAGCAGAATTCTAATTATGACTTAACTTTTTCTTGCATTGTAAGTATTGAACCTTTATAATCTCTGAATAGGTTTCCAATAAATATTTAATAATCTAATGGAATTATTTTAAGGTTTTTATGACACAAGGCTTTTTATCACCACAGATATATTCTTGAAGACCAGTGAAAACTTCTCCTGAAGTGCGTGCTATTGGTCCTCAGTATTTGGCTGGAACAACTGAGTGGCAGGAAATACTATAATTTATCATTTCTCATGACAATGTACTCCATAGGACTCTTTGCTGAGTGGTGATATATATGGTGTACAGCTTAAACCACTCCGAATTACAAATGAGAAAAATTACTGGTAGTGGGCCTCCCCAGTGGTGCAGCGGTTGAGCCCTGGGTTGTGAAGCTGCCCGCAGCCTTTGCAGCGCTGGTTCCATACCCGGCTGCTCCCCGGCCACTGGAGGAGGGTCCCACATGACACGCAGACCTCTCCTGCCGCCCGCTGCTCCCCTCAGCAGTGTACCTCGGTCCTTCTGCCTGCTCTGCTCCCCGCTCTGGCTCTGGTGAATTCTCTCATCCTCCCGCGCTTCTGACTGTACCCAGTGCTTGTATAAATAAATAAATAAATAAATAAATGAATGAATAAATAAATAAATAAATAAATCTTAAAAAAAAATCAGATAATTTAGCATAGGAATTAAAAAAATTACTGGCAGTTTGGTTAGGGTTATGAGATACATATCCTCAGGAGTTTCAAAAGACAGATATTGAATGAAATTGTTTGTGCATATGGCAATACACCTCCATGGCCTCATCTAGAAAATGATTTCATCCAGTAATGTGTAAGTTGCTCTCTATCAAAGAGTAGGACATGGCCAGTGCAGTTGCACTGAAATTACAATTAGACTTCATGCTTGGATAAGGATTAAAGAAATGTGTAACTATGGTAGTTACAAGAATTTATTTCTAATGTATCAGTGTGAGTCTCTGGATACTTACATGCTATAGTAGCTAGTTTAAAGGGTCATGAAATTGTTGGGCTCTGCTGATGTGGCTGACTCCTCCTTCCATGTCACATACTAAAATCATCAAATTATTGGTGTATCTTCTGAGATACAATGAGAGGCACTGTGGGATGTGTGCATTCTCTTTTCATGCTTAACTGTAGACACATTGAATTTCTTTTCACAAAGTGAAAGCATGAGTCAATCAAAGTCATCTGTCTCCATGAGACTGACTTGGAGATGCTTTTGTTGCCCTGCCTACTTTACCATTAGATTGGCCATTCCCTGGAAAAAAATAAAAATGTGTGTCTCTGCTTCAGTTTTGGTAGGTGGAAAAAATAGGAGATACAGTTGATGAAAGCCAAAATCTGGAATAGAGCTGTCAGTTGAGAAGTATTTCCAAAGTCCATTGTGTAAATAATAAAAATAGAATTGAGGGAAGGAAGGAAGGCTTTCTTAACTAATAAAATTCTAGAAAAGTAGAATAAAAACATGTTCACAATTTAACTAATCCTAACTGATAATTCCATAACCCCCCCCAAATTGATAAAGGTGAAAGAGGAAAGAGAGGAAGGGAAGAGAAAAGGAGAGAAGAAAAAGGGAGAAAGGTGGGTTTGTAAAATCAGTTCTGTTTAAACATTTAAATCTCATTGTGATTCATATCAGCCTTTCTATATATCACCTATAGACTGATGATTTCCGCATCTTCCTCCAAATGAATCTTTCCCCTGAATCCTACATTCATATATCCAGTTACCTCTGTTTCTTCTGGAAACCTTTGTTTCCTCTGGCATGCCTCATTGCCATTTTTACCATCTGAAACTAAACCCTGGCTATTTTCTCCCAAATCTTCCAGTTCACATAGTCAATGAAACATGCAAGTTGTGGATTCTTCCCATTATACAAATGTCAAAACAATATAAAGTGCTCACTGTGTTGCCATGAGCAGATATTGTATATTTTTGTAGGCTTTCCTTTTTCTCACTTTTCTTTACTTTATTTCCCTTTGTTCTACTATTTTTATATTTCAATGGGAAATCTATTGATCTATAAGTACAATCCCCTAAACTATCAAATGATGCCCATGGGAGGTAATCTATCTGAGATCAGGGCTTTGGCAAGAGTAGTCATTGCAATTGATTTTAGTACCTGGAATGGTAACTAAGGGCTCAATCAAAATGTACTGACTGTTGATTATCAGTGAAATCTAAATATTTTTATATTTATTTGTTTAAAAATTTGCATTCTGTTGCCATTGGGATATATGTTGAATGAGGATTGAATAAATATGTAGAATTTTCCAAGTTTGCCATGTGTTCATTGAAAAACATTTGAAATTCAAAGTAGTGTTATGAATATACATTTCACATATTTTGATTAGTAAGTATTTATGACTTTAATTGTAAATTTCTTCATTAAAGTGTCATCTAAGCTTATGTCAGTAGACTCTCAAGGAGAAAATGTAGCATAGGGAATGAATGGAAAGGATTTTCACAGTTTTAATGATAAGAACACTGACACCTTCCTTTTTATTTATGTATTTTGAAGTCACTAGCAGAGTAACAGTGAATAAACATTAGTTTAGTTATTCATCACTTCCATTTTTATTTCAAAATAAGGCAAAGATTATTTTAAACACATATGGTCCCAAATACCAAGGAATTAAGTTTATAAAAATTCATAGTACCCTGGTAAAAGGAGATGTTACAGAGAAGTAACACAAGGAGAGTAATGCTCTTTGGACAGGAATCAATTAGGACATTAAGTATGTCCTGGATCCCAAAAGAACCAAAAGACTCGATGGTTAAACAACATAAATTTATTCCTCATTGTTTTGGGAGATGAAAATTTGAGAGTAGGATGCCAGAGAATGGGTTGCAATGAGAATCCATTTTTAATTTGCAGACTGCCAACACATGGTAAAACAGAGCCAGCTAGCTCTCAGGATTCTTATAAAGTCACAAATTCCATTCATGCAGTGAAAATGCATTCCTTTTGAAAACTTCAGAAGAGAATCAATTCCTTTTCTTTTTCAGCAAGTAGAGGCCATCTGAATTCCTGCTGTCTTTCTGACTGTAACCTCCTTCTTCCACTCAAAATGAGACTTGTGGGGCCTCCCCTGCTGGCGCAGCGTTTGAGCCCTGGGCTGCAAAGCTGCCCGCAGCTTCTGCAGTGCCGGTTCAATCCCGGCCACCAGCGAGGGTCCCACATGATGTGACAGACTTCTGCTGCGCCCGCTGCTCCCCTCAGCAGTGTTGGTCTGCTTGTTCTGTTCCCCGCTCTGGCTCTGGTGAATTCTCTCATCCTCCCGCCCTTCTGACTGTACCCAGTGCTTGTATGAGTAAATAAATGAAATAAACATTAAAAAAAATGAAATAAACATTTGTTATAAAAAAACACCCTTTTAAAATTAAAAAAAAAGAGACTTGTGATTAATTGGGTCTGCCCAGTAATTTTGGATAATCTCCCTATCTCAAAATTCTTAACTTAGTCACATTTGCAAAGTCCCTTTTGCTGTAAGTTTAAAAATTTATAAGTTTGAGGGCTTTACTTCTTTGGTCGGAGGTGGGACATTATTCTATACATAATAGATGAATAAAAGGTGAAATAAATTGTTTCAGTTTCTGGAGTAGGAGAGCATATTTAATATAAGTCCAGGTAAAAAACTCAGGGTACAATATTCCATTTCATCCTTGCAGTCACCTGCTCATTTCTTTGCTCTTTAGTAAAATTGCTAAATCATAACAATAGAGGGAAAAGATTATGCCAGGAAAAGGAACTTGCATGAGAAAAGCTGACACCTTGGCACTAGTGGTGGTATATGGTTAGGTGGGTTGTATACATGTGTGTGTTGTGTGTCTGTGTATATTGCACAGTATGTTGTGTTTTAGGGATGATGTTGCCAGAGATTTATGGGGGATTATGATCAAATATAACATTATGAATATATCTGGATTTAAAGTAAGATAAAGTTCCCTCAACTGTGGGGTAGGATTATACTTAGCATTATTTTTATTTATGTTCAAAGCTATAAAAATAGGTCAAGCAATTTTCCTCTTCCAAATATGAATTTAAAAAAGTAAACAAATGAGAATTTTTCCAAAATAACTTCTAGCAAAAGCATTAAATAAGATAATAGTGAGAACGTTTGAATAGGTTCTGTCGATTCAATTTGGTGCAACATGAGTTGTAATTATGTATTTTAAATTGATGTATGACTAGCTTAAAACTAAGTTTGAATGAATGGCACATATTAAAAAAACTAGCAACAACAAATGTTGGCGAGGGTGTGGAGAAAAAGGAACTCTTCTGCACTGTTGGTGGGAGTGCAAACTGGTCCAACCACTATGGAGAGCTGTGTGGAGATTTCTGGACCTACCAAACATAGAGCTTCCATATGATCCAGCAATTCCACTCCTAGGTATTTACCCAAAGAACACAGAAACATCAATTCCAAAGAACACCTGCACCCCTATGTTTATAGCAGCACTATTTACAATAGCTAAGCTTTGGAAACAGCCCAAATGCCCAAAAATAGATGACTGGATCAAGAAGATGTGGTACATATATACCATGGAATATTACTCAGCATTCAAAAAAGATAAACACATGCAATTTGCAGCAACATGGATGGCGCTGGAAGGGATCATGCTCAGCGAAATAAGCCAAAAAGAAAAAGAAAAATACCGGATGGTCTCACTCATAGCAGGAATCTAGAAAACTTAAATAAGGAACCAGGAAAATGAATATAAGAAAGTGAAAATCAAAATCAACAAAAAACTATGAACCAGAGACACTTTTTGGGGGGTGGGGGGCAGGAGGGGAAGGATTGGGGTCAGAATGGGGCGTTTGCAATTGTATGGGGGAATATAAAAATAAAATTTATTATTAAAAAAAAATGAAAAGCAAAAAAAAAAAACTAAGTTTGAATGATTTAGAAATAATAATTAATCTTGTAAGAATCAATTTCAAGGTATTTGTGGGCTAAAGTGACTTCATTATTAAAGTCATTACAACACTTCATCATTTAGAATTGGTAATTTCTTATATTATGCTATGATTTCGAAACTATGTGAGTCACAATTTGCTAAGATGAAAACAATATCCAGCATTGGTTTTCACTAATCTATAATATTGCTTTAAAATAAATGTAGAATGTCTTTAGTCAAGGTCAATTAATTAATTATAATTCTAAGAGGCCTGTACTTACAGAGAACTAGATATTAATAGAAAGATGATGACGTTTCCCTACTTACATCAGTAAGTAGTTTAATTTCCACTTACAGTAGTAAGTAGTTTAGTTTCCTTGGGAACATTTCCCTTATATTTATAGATGAATGTGCATAAATACAGACTTAGTCATAGGGTCAGATTCCTAGTCACAAATGCTTATAACCAGAGTGGAGAAGGAGGAAGTCAGAAATCATGTGATCTGACTTTGAAAATCTGTATGCAGAAAAGGTATCTCACCCCTTTTTGACAATTGTAGTTTTTATTTATACTGCAAGCAGTCCAATAAATTTAGACATATTTGTTTGGACTATTTCCTGTAATAAAGAGGACTTATTAATGTTATGCTATTATGTTGTATGGTTTCACAACCAAAATGATCACACTGAAGCATTTTTAAGAGTGAGAAAGATAAACAATTCATTATGCCACACTAATCAATAATGTTGTACTTCTATCATTTACCTGGGTATTCAGGTATGATAGTCAATATAGCATTCAAAATAGCTGTCAGTGGAAGGAGTTAATGAATCTGTGTTTGCCCCCCCCACATCATTTCTCATAGAGTTGGTAAATAGTTGTGTCTGTTAATTTCCTTCCATGGTTACCTAAAGCTATTTAGAAATAATCTCTCTTTTATATGACATTGCTTTCTCACATTTTTCCTCTCCAGCAATTATAATATTGTCATTTTATCAAAGGAATATTTATTATTATATTTTTATTTTCAGTGTAATGTACTATATTATTTTGTTGCATAATTTTCCCTGGTCTCTGATCTATCCAAGTGTCTTTTTCAATACCACCCACTTTAATGTACAAAACATATGTACATTACATATACATATGTATATATGTATATACAAAACTACTATATAGAGAGCATATACACTCTATATATATATTGTATATCTAAAAATTATAGATGTTGATATATGTAAGTTAGAACAATATCTGGAAAAGAAATTGCTGTACAAATTATTTATTATTTTCAATAACTGATAAATGTTAGTACCTATATTTTCCTTCCATGACAGGAACTATATTAGTATTGAACAATTCCCATTCTCTTCTCCTAAAGTGCACTTAAAATTCCAGTCAATAATTCTTTCCAAAGCTATACCTCATCAGCATTATCTGAAGTGAATGTCTTTCAGAAGACAACAGGAAAGTATTGCAATAATCACCCAAATTGCCTTTTTGTAATATTATTAGAAGGTTTTTAATAGTTGTGTTTTTAATTCTGGATTTGTCATGATGCAATCATGTATTTATATTGCAGTGACTTCAGTGATTTACCCTTCTCAAAATATATATGTATAGGGGCCTCCCTGGTGTGCATGGGGCTGAGTTGCAGCCTATGGGGCCTTCCGCAGCCACTGCAGCAAGGGTTTGGTTCTGGCCAGGGAGCTACCTGTATGGCACAGCAGACCTCTCCTGGCTCTCCCATTCTTCCATCAGCAAGGTGTTTCAGTCAGTCTGACTGTTCTGTTCCCACCTCTCTCTGGTGAATCCTCTCATCCCCCTGTGACTCTGGCCTGTACCCCAGTTCTTGTATGCATAAATAAATTAATCTTTAAAAATATATATGTATATAAATACATATGCAACAGATACATTATAGTATATATATATATATGTTCTGTTAAATTGCATACAACAGAACACACGTTTAGTTTTCAGAAGATAATATTAAATACAAACAGAATGGATGTAGATATGACAGACTGTACTGAAGAATAAATACAGGCTGGTGTTAGGATTATATTTATCAAACAAAATTAAGACTAAATAAGTGGACTTACAATTTTACCTAATATATGTTATGTGAGGGGTACAATACACTTTGAATGATGTAATCTTTTGTAACATTAAAACACGATTTTAGAAGGTCGTCTTAGCCTAGGGACATTCACTTTGTATTCACATAAATCATTATATATTACTTTTTGTTTTGTCAAAATATAGCTGTAAGAAAAGATTTAAACTTTATCACCATATGAAATTTCCTTTATTTTATGAGCATTGAAATAGAATATAAGTGTATGTTTATGAATATATATAACCAAAATTGATTTTATATCATTTTATGTGCACATATGTATATTAAGGACATGTATTTCTGTGAACTCATTTTTATGAAGTTTAGCATAAAAGTGGCTAAATTAAAGAAAACATTAAATCAATTTTAATGGGAGAAGAAAAAACTAAATAAAGAAAAAGAACCATGTGAAAAAGTTTCAGAATATTTGGGGAAAGAAAAGAGAAGTATAGTTAAGAGAAATTCAACAAATATATGACAAATGTGTCATGATTAAAATGACAATGTTTGCAGAAAGTCTTCTAGAGAAGAAATTAAAGCTTTATGTGATCTAGATATTGGTGGTTTGATTCATGTCACTCTCAATGTACGATTTACAGTGAGTTTTAAACATGAAAATATTTGACTAGAGAAAATTGCATGAAAGAACTGCTAGAGCAGATAGGCACTTCATGGATTGATTTAACCATGGAGCCCCAGTTGAGAAATGCAGTCCATTTTCAATCCAGGGAAGTATGAACAACTCCTTACCTCATATTTTTGAAGCAAAGGCTTCAAATATCCTTAGATCCTCTCCTTCTATATAAGTAGTTTTTAAGCCCTTTCAACAATATACTCCCTGTTACTTTGCCTGAATATTTCAGAAAATTTGCTATATATAATTTGGTTTCTTACTCATGAAATTATTTAAATACATGAGAAAAGAATTTCAAATTCTCCCTTACCCTGTTAAAATCATATAATCTTTAGTTAATTTTAAAGCATTTAGTTTAGGATATTCTCATGAGGATAGATATATTTCTAATTTTCCCAATGTACCTGACCTATCTGTAACACCCTATGTGATGAGAAACTGGAAAATTCTCTGCAGACCTGCATTTAAATACTGCGTCAACTTAATACACAAGCTGGGAAAGAAGATAATTGATTTGTGTAGGGTAATAAAAATAAGTCAAAATACTAAATTATGTATTTGTTGCTGCTGTGCCACAAAGTCCAAACTCTCTGATATGTTTATAAATTTTAAATTCCACTTGCAGGGAAGATGTGCTTCTAATAACCCTGCTTTTATGGTGAAATTAGCCTTTAGAAACAGGATTCCAATATGTACTTACTTTTGACTCTATATAAGAAGATAATCTTCTGTATACTGGGTTAAATATTTCCTGAGTATTAAGGATTTTAAGTACTGCATTTCTCAGTAATACTGAAAGATAGAAAACTGTCAACAGTTCTACAATATTTCCATATGTGTTAAGCCCCCTTTTCATCATTAAATTAGAAGTTGACATGGGCATTCATGCATTTAAATTTCAAATGGTGAAGATATGCAGACAGCGAAGAAGGACACAATAGACATATAGCTAAAAGGGAGAGAGAAGATATAGCACATGGCTGCAAACTATTTTACATCTAACTCTCCTTCTAGCATGTGAATTTTTAACTGTGATTACAGGCAGGGAAGAGCTAGTGGGGTAAAGAAGGTATTTTTAATTTGCACATTCCTAACAGTTACTACTAAAATTTCCCAAAATGCATTACTATAGGTCTACTTCAGTTTACTTTGGTATGTTTGGGTATTTTTAAATGAAAAATGTATTTTCTAATAAAAACAGAAAATTGGTGTTATAATATTAAAATTAACAACCAATTTTCTAAGCCAGGCAACATGATCTTATTTGATCTGCTAAGTAGTTTTACACTGGGACTGTAGGAATACTATAAAACTTGGTAAGATTTATAAAATTGATTATACGGAAACTGTTTTCAAGTTTTAGCCTGATCTTGACAAACTCATTCTCTCCTCTGACTTGGCTGTGAAACATCTAGAATTGGTGATTCCAGTGGATAATCTATAGATTTTTATGTTTAAGTGATTCAGAATCGGATGTAGCTGGGAATAAATTCAACCAAAGGCAGCTCATTATCTTTCGTTTTGTTACTCTGTTTCCTATCAAGACACTAACACTTCTGTCCCACCAGTGTGGGACAGAAACCATAACCTACAGTGTATAAATTAAGAAACAAACTTGCCATGATTAAGTGATAGGTAAAGTATCCTTCAGCTAGCAAAGTAATTGATCCAGAATCAGGGCCAGCTACAAAATTTGAGTGATCCGGTGGCAAATGAAAATAAACTTTGTTTAAAAAACATTTTTCTTCCCCTTCCTTCTAGTCTTTTTCCCTCTAGGATAGTTGATGTCATGCTCCCTCAGGCATGGAGATATTCATGGGGTGAGTGACACAGCCTTTTAAAAGAGCATGAAGTGCTGTCCCTTCCCTAACTATATGTGTGGAGTGTGAGTGGCTAGACAGCATCCCCCAAATGTGGGAGGAGGATGGTAATAGTGGGTGGGGTTGCAGATCAGGTGGCAGAACCAAAGAGGAAAGGTGGGGGCGTGGGGTTGGAAGGAAGATCATGTGTCAACCAAGGCTATCTCCCTGCAATGCACATGTGCTCCATCGTCCCTCTAGACGTCACTTAAAAACACAATTTTAGGGGCCTCCCCTGGTGGCACAGCGGTTGAGTCCTGGGCTGCAAAGCTGCCCACAGCCTCTGCAGTGCCGGTTCAATCCCCGGCCACCGGCAAGTGTCCCACATGGCGCGCAGACCTCTCCTGCCACCCGCTGCTCCCCTCAGCAGTGTACTTCGGTCCTTCTGCCTGCTCTGCTCCCCGCTCTGGCTCTGGTGAATTCTCTCATCCTCCACACTTCCGACTATACCCAGTGCTTGTATAAATAAATCTTAAAAAAAAAAATTTAAAGATAATTATGAATTTAAAGACTACTACAAAGTATTATATACGAGGTTTAGAGAGTGATTCTGAGCCTGAGTCCCTGTATAAAGTTCACATGCACTTGAAGGTGATCCTTACCCAAGACACTAAACTAGGTTATTTTATTTCTGAATTTTTAGTTTTTCCCTGTAAATATTGCCTTTCTAGATTAAGGTTTATTTGTACAGTCTTCTTCTTATCATGTGACATTTCCATAGCAAGAACTTGAGAATATAGGTGTTGTTATGGTAATTTCCCAGAGAAATCAGGCAGCACTCAGAGAGGTGGCAAGAAAGAGATTTAATTGTCACACTGGTGGGATCCCAAAAGTCTAAGCCCTGAAGAGCACAAATGGCAGGATTTTATACAGGTTGTATGAGGAAACTTGTCACCACATCCATCATGGCATAGGCATACTTCATTGTTTGGGAAGGGGGTCAAGTTAGCTGTCGCTACAACCGTGGACAAGCAGTACACCCAGCAACTTCTCTACTCCAGCAAGCAGCAGAATCTAAGCAACAGACTCCCCCAACAGCAGCAGACTTAGCAACTTCCTGCTTCAGTGTTAGGGCAAAGGACCCTAGAAAAATGGTTCATAGATTTTGATTTTTAATTTACTCCAAAATGTGCTCATTGTACCAAAGTGCATGCAGTTTACATACTTGCCATCAGGAAGTTTACCTGTCACAACAGAACAGCTCCTGTGCTCTTTTTTTTTTTTTCCAAACTAAAGACTTCTTTTAATTTTTTTTTTCTGCGTAGAAGAACTGGGGTGCAGGCCAGAGTACAGGGCATGAAAGGACACAGAGTGGAGAGCAGTACAGGTGGATTTAGTGAAATATACTGAGAAGGGGAGCAGCAGACAGACAGGAGAGGTATGCTTTGCCATGTGGGTTAGCTCCTAGCAGGGGATCGAACTCAGGCCATAGTGATGATAGCTCTGAGAATTAACCCCTAGGCCACCAGGTAGGCTACCCAGTTACTTCACTCTTGATAACATAAAACTCATCAGGCACATATATTCCATTTGGAGCTCTTGAAGCACAAGAAGTAAAAGTTAGCTTTCAGTTTCACTTTTAATCCATTTCTCCTCCACTGTGCTGGCTGTGGGCACTTATTGGCTAGTTCATGGAAATATACTGACTCCATCAATATCCTGCCCATGTTGTAGCTTTTAATTATATTAGAATATGTGATGGTTCTTAGGTGCAAATTGAGAGAAGGAATATAAAGTGGAAATCCAATCCCTAGCACTCTTAAATGAACCAATCAATGTACTTTCTCAAGAAGATATTGATGAAATTATATTACACTATTAGTTTTATCAGCTATCATTTAAAACCTGACAGAAAGGATTTAAGAAAAGTGTAGTTGTTCCGTTAATGGAAATAGGTATTTCTATTATTTCTAGGAAAATTTTGGCTTTTTGAAAGGTCAAGTATCTAAACATGATGTCAATTTGCTTACCGACAGTTTCTCAGCTACATAAGCAGTATGTGTTCATCTTTGTTTTCATCTTAAGGGTGACAGGCATTTTAATGGCCCTAGCTTGATCTAGAATGAGAGTTATAGCTTTTTTTCCCTACCACTCAAAAGCACTCTAAATCTTTGTAAGTAAAGGAACGTAGTTAAGATTGACTGTGTTTGCCACATTTGCTGAGACAGAATTCTCTAAATATTTTATGTGTTCAGATACCTGTCAAAAGTTATAGGACATCAGAATTTATTTTGAAATGAATTAGGGGGTCAGTTCCATCTATGATTGATTCTAACTATTTTTATCTTTAATAAAGTTAATATGAAGGTAGCACTTCTTTTTCATCCTTCCACGGTTTTGCTTGAAGTAGCCCAACTGATCTTAGTTGTAGAAGAAAGAAGACCTCATTTTGCGTGTTCTACCTTCTGTATTTTGTAGCTCCTCCAAAAAATTAGAAAGGCGCAAAAAAGTATAGATGATTCCCAAATCTTCTAATCTATATAGTCAGAATACTCAAAGAAGGGAAATGAACATCTGCATAAATAATTCATTCCTTAATAATTATTTGTAGTCATTCCAACTCTGGTATACCTTTTGACTTACACTCCTAGAATCCTTAATTCTTCTTTCCAAGATCAGCATGTAGTTTCTTCTTCTTCTTTTTTTTTTTTTTAAGAACTGGAGTACACCACAATCAAAAAAGATAAACTCATGCAATTTGCAGCAACATGAATGGGGCGAGAAGGGATCAAACTCAGCAAAATTAGCCACAAAGAAAAAGAAAAATACCGGATGGACTCAGTCATAGCAAGAATGTAGAAAACTGAAATAAAGGACCAGGAAAAAGACTAATCATAATAAAGTAAAAATCAAAATCAACAAGCAACTATAAACCAGAGACACACTATGGGGGTGGGGGATGGAGGTGGGGAGAAGGGATTAGGGTCAAAATAAGGGGGGTGTGAATTGTATGGGGACTATGACCAAGGTGAAAATGCATACATTGTGCAAAAAATAAAAATGTAAAAAATATATAAGATAAAATTAAAAAAAAAAGAACTGGAGTACTGGCCAAATGTGTGGGAGGGTGAGAGGATTCACCAGATACAAAGTGGGGAACAGAACAGGCAGACTGACTGAAAGACACTGCTGAGGGGAGCAGCGGGTGAGACAGGAGAGGTCTGCCGTGCCATGCGGGTATGGCTGACCAAACCCACATTGCAGAGGCTGTGGACAGCTTCACAGTGCTGTGTTCAACCGCCTGTGCCACCGGGGAGGCCCCTGGTTTTTTTCTTATATCATTCAGGTTTCATATCAAATGTCTCTTGTGCAGAAGAATTTCCCATGAATAATCTAGATAATCTAATCTACCTAAGGACTCTCAGTGTAGTGTCTTTCCAGTTACTATTCAGCTGTTCTTGGGAGTAAGATAAGTAACCTTCTCTAGTACTATTTTGGTGACACCCAGATATACTTAAATATACTTTTCTGTATCTCTGATCAAGATTTTCTCTGATAAAATACTACTCTCACTAGTTGAAACTTATATAGTTTTCTGTATCTCTGATATCTCTGATCAAGATTTTCTCTGACAAAACACTACTTCATTAGTTGAAGAATGACTGTCGCTTTAAGTTGGAAAGACTCTCATTTGAAAATGGCAAAAAAAAGCCTGTTTTCTAATGTTACAACTTGAATTTATCTTTGTGACATTTTACTTTGAATAGTGTAAGGTAAATCACTAAATATAATCTTGTGAATTAGACAAGGCTTTTATGCAGGCAAAAAAAAAACTTAAGTAATTTAAATTAAGAATATAAATTTACTGTTTATTGTAGCAGGTTTATGTTTCCACATAGGCTTCACTTAGATTAATGGTCTTTTTTCCTAAAGAATTTAGATTATCATATAGTTTATCCTTGCAGAACTGGGCATGCTGTTCTTTAAATAATTGTTCCTAGAGAATCTGGAATGTAAACCCATAAAACAACATAATCTCCAGAACTGATATGTTCTTCACCTTCTATCATAGGAGAGGTGATAAAAACAACTTGAATTAAGGATGAATTAAGGCTTAGAATGATGATGCAGCAGACTCACAGAAACTGGAGCTATTATTTCTTATTTAATTTCTTTAATAGTTCCATGTTGAACTATTGTTTGGATAACTTTTGCAAAACCATAGTGATATTGTCATGCACAGCTGTGCAATTTGAGCATTGTGGACAGAAGCATATCTGGGGACAGATAGAGGTTGAATCCAACCTGGCGCAGGAATGGCTCAGCAGAGGGAAGACATCCATGTGATTCTTATTTTGCATAGAGTACCATCTACTCATTGTGTTTCGATCCTCGTACACCTGATTCTTTGAGTAGCACCATTTTGTATGTGCTTGAATGAGAGTTGCCTTTTTTAAATTCAGACATGGATTTTGGATGTACTTGCAGAAGCCTAGACTGTAGTTTTGTCATTGTGAGTTGAAAATTCCTTAAAAGGACTAGATTTATGCATTGCAAATTATCTAGGAAGTTACCAGGGGAAGAAAGATACAGGATACTGGACTTCAACTAAAGTAAGCAAACTTCATTTCAAAGTATCAGAGTAAAATTTTTTCTCTGGATTCTGAAACATAGTAAGTGAATTATTATTTATTATTTATTAATATAAAGCAATTCATAAAAAGCACCACCAAATTACATTTAACAGTACCATTGAAGAGATGCCAGTTTCAACAAGATGTTTTGATGAACGTTTTACTGATTATCCTCAGCTAAAGTTATTCTTCCTATCTATAGAATAAGAATAGTAAGCTTATTTTTAATTTCATAAGTTGAAATACAGAAATAGAGTATAAGTTCCAATTATTTTCTTGTATGTTATCCACACTTTGCCTTCATAAAATTTTGTAAGTTGTATTTTCTCATTTTTTAATTTTATATTTGCTAATATTCTTCTTTTATCAACTAGATAATGACATTTACTCTATTCTGGATACAAAAAAACATTCATTAAATAAACACAGCCACCAGATGCAAAATATTTTTATAAAATGTGAAAATTTATGTTACATTATAAAAACATGCAGGAGAAAAACTAGATACATGGAGACTTTTATTTGGATTAGAGTTTAGGTTCATTTTAAAAAATATTTATTTTATTTATTTATGCATACAAGAACTGGGGTGTAGGCCAGAGGTGCGGGGGTGGGAGGGTGAGAGGAATCACAAGAGACAGAGTGGGGAGCATAACAGGCAGATCTACTGAAATACCCTGCTGAGGAGAGCAGCAGGCAAGACAGAAGAGGTCTGCTGTACTATGTGAGTTGGCTCCCTGGTCAGGGATCAAATTCATGATGCAGTGCTTGTGTATAGTTTCACAGTGCTGAGACTTAACCCCTTGTGCCAACAAGGAGGCCCTAGATTCCTTTTTTAAGCAATAGATTAGAAATTATTTTCTGCAGCAAAATTCTGAATCTTACATACTTATTAAATAAAAAATGTGGCTTGCTCTGAAATAAGATAGAGATATTAGTTTACAATCTACTGTGTTCTGTTCTCCAATTTATTGAAACATAAGTTAACTTTAACTGAATATTTTGGATAAAATATTTGGTCAGTAAAATAGAAAAGTAATCCTAAAATTCACTACATATGGAAGTCTTCTACATTTGAAACAGTAGATTTTTGTTCTTAATTAACTTCTTCTCAATTAATATTTATTAAATATCTAGCAAAAGCTACTTACTAATACAGTACAGATTTATATATAAGTTATTTCATTAGTACAAATAAGAACTCTTTTTCATTGAGGCATATGATTTGCAGTGGGTTACTGAAAGATAATACAAAACTTATGTCACTGGATATCATTATAAATAGGATTCTCAGGAGATACAGTTTATATATGATGTTCTGTGGAAAAGAAAGCCATCCGTGTCATTTCCCAAGGTCATGTATACTCTCTATATCTGGCAAGCACATTTGTAATATACCATAACTCTAAAAAGTGCTGGATCAAGGTTTTCTTAGGTCACAATTTCATCATCCAAAGTCAATGGCTGCTGTCTAAAGATCTGCAGCTATAGCAGAGACTTTGAGATTTGTTACAAACGTCTAATAGTTCCCATTCCAACTTCTGCCATATGAAAGGATTAATGCTGTGCCATTTAAAAAAATGTTTTATCTTGTTTTAACTTTCTTGGTGATTAGTGGAGATTTACTCAAGTGTGTTAGAAAGACCAGCTATTGAGACGATAGAATACTGGAAAGGTCACAGTATTGCAGCAACCTACTATAATTTACTGTATCTTGTTACAAATTCTAAAAATGATCACATTTCCTTCTCAAAGGCAAAACACTATCTATAAAAAGTCACCTTACTCACAGAATCCAGATCCAGTTTATGTCAAAGCTAATTAAAACTATGTTATCTGCAATAAAACATTGCTTGAAAAAGTAGTGTGTGTACGTATGTGCATGTATGTACATATATACAAATATATACATTCATATATAAGGGGAGATAGTGGAATTACAGCAGAGCATAGCAAGTTCAATTTACAAGCATGTGTCAGTAGGGATTTATCGGAAGATCCCAGGAAACATAATGAAATATTCCGGTCCCCTTTCTTATGCCAAATGCCACTATTCTAAACTAATACCTCAAAACATGCTAACTTTTCTCTTTTTTTTTTTTCCACAAGTATATCTGCTGATGCTGTTCTTTTCTTGATTTATTAACTTTACTGATTATCCACTGGCTTGCATTGGTATATGAAGATTAAACACATTTCTATATTCTCCCGTCTTCCACCTGACAACACATTAAACTCAATTTAATTCTCCTATTGATTATTCCTCTTACTTTTTATTCAAAGTGCAGCCTCTTTATCCCTTTTATTTTGAGAATATATCTGACATGGCAGATACTACAGGCTGGATATACAATGAACTCCTGTGACCCTCTACTTTCCATTTCCTCACAGCACTTGACTTTGTAATATCATGAGTACTTTGATCACATATTATTTCTGCAGTTTTAAAATCAATAGATAAAATTTTTATGACTATCTCAGTATAGTTCTTATATTTTGATTAGTTTGTCTATATTTCTCTTGATTTATTGTTTTTGTTTTCCCATAAGACATTAAGAACAGTAAAATATTTCTCTTTCTCTATTTTTCCCCCAAGAGAATTTATCTCTTTTATACAGTATTCCATTCTCTTGCTCTAATCTGAAGCATTTGATTTTAGACAAGATGTAAAACTGTTTTCTAAATCAGTTCATCACTCTTCATGTTGGATCTATTATTTCTTAGACCACATGTTTCTTTTTTCCCATTTAATCTCTCAGTTTACTGGAACATATTTGAGCAGCACTTTAAGAAAGAGGTATGTGACAGCATGCTTTTTTTAAAGTTTAATTTGAACCTCTTTCTTTTTTAATTTTATTTTAAATTTTTTTACAACATTGCTCATTTTTGTACAGTAATTGATTTCTTCCTTCAGGTGTAGTCCTCATAGTTCTCCTGTGAACATCATCATATTCCCCTCCTTTGCTGTATTCTTCAGAACTATAGTCAGCTTGCTAGTTTTGTCTTTTTCATGACCTTTTGTTTAGTTTCTCCATATTCTGCATGTAAGTAAGACCATCCATTATTGAACCTCTTTATTAACTAAAATGTTAGCTGAATGTTTATCTGGCACACCATGTCCATACTGTTCATGGGAATCTTAAATATCATTGGGGTGTGACTGAGGGTGGGTCTTTTCTCCTCATTCACCAGCTTGAGGTGCGACTGCTTCTAACTGGAGACTTGTATCTTCAATTTTTTTCCTTATTTTCTCTATTAGTTGTTTACATACTAAATATAAGCTAATTAATCTTAACATGGCACTTTCTTCTGTCCCTGTCACATATTTTCAAAATCTCTTTAAAACTTTTCATATTAATTTTTAGGTGTATTCTTTATAAACCATGAGGTTATGGATTTTCATTTAATCCAATTCACATTCTCTTCCTTGTGCAGGAAATTTCAATTCATATGAATTTTTTAGAATTGTTAATATATTTTGAGTTATTGCTATATTTTATTTATGTTTTTATGGTTAATTTTGTCTCATGTGCATAGATAGAAAAAAAAGTCATATGTATTAATCTACTAGGGGTGCCATAACAGATTGCCATGGACTGGGTAGGTTAAAGAACAGAAATCTATTTTCTTACAGTTTTGGAGACTGGAAGTCCAAGTTCAAGGTGCCTGCAGGGTTGGTTTCTGGTAAAAGCTCTCTTTCTGGCTTGTAGATTGCCCCATGCTTCCTGTGTATTCACAAGGTCTTTCCTCTGTGTTCCTGCACTCTTGGGAACACCACTCCCTTTAGATTTTATTTAATAACATCCTTAAAGACTAGGTGTCTAAATATGACATACTAGGAAGTAAAGGTTTGGGAGGGGACACAGTGTAGTCTATAACAGTGTGCCATCTTTGTGATTTGCATCTCTCAATGTTACATTTCCCAGGCACATCTATTGCTTGTTGTGTTCTATTGCATTTTGTTATCATAATATGCCTTGATTGGATGTTATTCTATGGCTGATAGATACTCGAGTTGTTATAGTATTTTACTATTACAGAACAATTTGTTAATAACTTTCCTGAATATGTGCTCAAGGCAGATATGCAACATTCTCTGTACGGTATTGACTTGCTGGAACTTCTGAATCTTGGTATATGTACTTCAATTTTGCTATAAATCACCAACAATCCTCCATTTGATTTACCAACTTCACTCCAGCCAGAAATGTATGAGATTTTTGGTTGTTTCATATTCAGTAAAACCTGATGTCAGACTTTTTCATTCCATTCTAGTTACTGAATGATAGCATTTTAGTGTGATTTTAGCTCACATTATTTGATTACTAATATAGTTGAAATTTTTTCATTTTTATTGGCTCTTTAGATGTTCTGCCTTGTTAAGTGTCTGATTAAGTCTTTTGCATATTTTTCTATTGCGTTTTATATTTTTCTCATTATTTATAGGAGCAGTTTATTGAAATTATATTTTGCATGTTAATCTTTTGTTGGTTAAGTGTTTGGAAAATATCTCTTCCCACTCTGTGGTTTGTTTACTTTCTTAATGATATATTTAATGTATGTACATTGTGAAAACCAATTTAGTTGAATATCTGAATTTTTTCATTTATGACTAGCAGCTCCTTACTCACTCTGATATTGCAAAGTAATTCTACGAGTTATCTTCTAAAAGTTTTATAGCTTTTATTTTGTATTTATTTATTCAAATTTCCTGGTGTTAATTTTTGTGAATAGTGGGAAGCAGAAGACCAATCTTTTCTTTTTCTTTTCCCTAATATAGGTGCCAGAGTAATCTAGTCATTTCATAATATAACGCTGTACTTTCGTTAGCAATTTTAGTATGTGAAGCCAATTACACAATAAATCATCTATTCATTTCTCTGCAGTTCTGTTTCTGGCCCCTTTATTCTGTTCCATTAGTCTGGTTTTCTAACCCAGACACAATACTAGTCTGTACTCTATATCTTTTTTTTTAAAGATTTATTTGTTTGTTTGTTTGTTTGTTTGTTTGTTTATTTATTTATACAAGCATGGGTACAGTCAGAGGTGCGGGAAGGTGAGAGAATTCACCAAAGCCAGAACAGGGAACAGAACAGGCAGACTGACCGAAATACACTGCTGAAGGGAGCAGTGAGCGCGACAGGAGAGGTCTGTCATGCCATGTGGGACCCTCGCAGGCAACCGGGGATCAAACCCGCGCTACAGAGGCTGCGGACAGCTTTGCAGCCCAGCACTCAACCGTTGCACCACCAGACGAGGCCCTGTACTCTATATCTTTATAAACAGTCCTGCAATCTGTTAGGTCAAGTTCTCTGGACAATTTTATGCTTCCAGAGGGCCTTTGTTATCCACAATTCACATTTTGATTCACTAAGTTTCACGTGTGTGTGCATATACACACACACACATCTTGTTGAACTTTTACTAAATTCAGACATAATTTTAGGGAGCATTAACAGTTTCATAGTATTGAGTCTTCCAATTCATAAAAATAGTGGACAGCTACCCTTATTTAGACATTTTGTGGTTATTTGATATATTTTAAAATTTTCTCCATACATTCTTGCATCTTTGAGTTATAGTTAGTCTGAGATATTTTATGTTGTCAGTTTTTTAACTAATATGATTTTTATTTTTATTTTTATTTTTTTAAAGATGTATTTATTTATTTATTTATACAAGCACTGGGTACAGTCAGAAGCGCGGGAGGGTGAGAGAATTCACCAGAGCCAGAGCGGGGAGCAGAGCAGGCAGAAGGACCGAGGTACACTGCCGAGGGGAGCAGCGGGCGGCAGGAGAGGTCTGCGCACCATGTGGGACCCTCCTCTGGCGGCCGGGGAGCAGCCAGGGATCTAACCCGCGCTGCAGAGGCTGTGGGCTGCTTCGCAACCCAGCACTCAACCTCTGCGCCACTGGGGAGGCCCTTTATTTTTATTTTTAAAGATTTATTTATTCATGCATACAAGAACTGGGGTACAGGCCAGACGTGTGGGAGGGAGAGAGGATTCACCAGAGGCACAGCAGGGAACAGAACAGGCAGACTAACTAAAACACGCTGCTGAGGGGAGCAGCAGGAGACAGGAGAGGTCTGCTGCACCAGACCTGGGTATCTCCCTGGCGGGCGGGGATGGAACCCATGCTGCAGAGGCTGTGGACAGCTTCACAGTGCTGTGCTCAACTGCCTGTGCCACCAGGGATGCCCAACAAATATGATTTTAAAACTGTATCTATAGTTTCTATTTACCTGATGCTGGTATGCTAGATATACAATTGGTTCTTTTAAAATACTGATTTTTAACAGCCATCTTAATAAATTTATTTCTCTAATAATTTGCCTGTATAGTCTATAAGATTTTTTATGCATGAATTCACATCATTTGTGAATAATGATGTTTTTTGCATCTTAGTTCCCACTCTCCATACTTCTACCCATATTTCTATACCTCACGGCTCCTGCTAGGACCACCAGTGCAATATGGAGTGGGTGAGGTAAATCTACATCCTTGTCTTTTTCCTGATTTCATAGTTAGCACATTCAAAGCATCACTATTAAGTATGATGTCTGCTCTATATTTTTTGTACTTCCCTGTATCAGGTTATGGAGAGCGCCTCTTTAATATGTCAAGGTTTTTCTGGGTTCTGGGCTGCTGCAGCTGCATTCATGGCTGAGAGAGGAGAGTGGAGTAAAGCAGCTGCTCTATGGTCAATCCTTTATTCATCAGCTTGATTTCTACTCTTCTTCCTAACCTGCCTGTTACAAATTGAGCTTCACATCAGTGTCTGGCAGCAGAGTGTCACTTGATTCCTGGCATCTTCTCATTTGTGTGTTTTGGGCATCAGCTATCCACACGACTGCAATCATTTCTATCTTCCAGAAAGTCATCAACATTCCAGATCAATAATATTTCACCTTTCTTTTCTTTTATTGCTTTCATGAATTATTCTTTTTAAAATATTTTTACAATGATATCACTAATGATATGTAAATTTTTTGAGGATTTAGTATCAAAGACTATTCTAAAAGTTTTATGTTTATCAAGTCATTTGATTTTTACTCATTTTTATAACTTTATTATGATTTTAGTTGGATTCTGGAAGGGAGAGAGTATGTTTCATCATATTTTAAGGAGAAATTTCACTTAAAATTGAAATTGAAAAGCTAACACATTTTTGCTTTTAATTGTTTTACTTAATTTATTATAATAAATACTTAACTTATTATCATAATAATTAATTTGCTATAGTGTAATTACCATTTATGCATATATGACCTCTATATTTATTGCCATTATTTCAGGAGCAAAGTATCTTTGTTTACCAGTAGTCAGATCTGCAATGTGTTATCAAATTTCACCTCTACTTGCTAATTTTCATATCAAATTATTTCCTTTACCATTTTAACAAGAATTATGATATATAGAATATCATGTGTAATGATACTTTTGCTTTTAAAAGTCACGAATCAAAATCAAATTAGTAAAAAAAAAATATCTCGGGCTTTTAGAATGCTGCCTTAAATTTTAAGTTAAAATATAAAATTAAATATTAGTCTAAAACAAATTGAGTAAAAGGTATTAAGTCCCATAATACTGAAACTTGTCACTAAGAAAGTAGTTCCGAATCCTGGCTCTACACTTAGGTAGACTAGACAGTTTTAGAAAGGCCTGATGACGAGTAGCTAAAACACGTGAATTTAAGTCAGAATCTGTGGGCTGTAGAGCCTGCCATGTTATTATTAAAAGTAACCAAATGATTCTAATGCACAGTGTTGGTGAAGAAGTCCTGACTGAAGAAAACTACCATATGATAACAGGCCCACATTATCCCTGTGTGAGTCCCTTGTGATTGACCAACTCACTCACAAACCTAAGGTGTGCAGCATGGTTCATGATGCCCTAACACTGTTTCTGTTTGCTTCCAATGACCCTGACATGGGAAAGCCCTTCCTCTTTAACTCCATGTTCATCACAGATGCGTCTCCTTTTAAGACCTTACGTGAAATCTCTTTACACTGTTGCCAGGATAAATCTGATTTAGTTCTTAAACAAGACTGAAGCCAACATCTGAACACAGCAATTATTCATTCTTCTAACTTCCTTTGGCTTTGAAGTCTTATCATTCCCAAGGCAAAGCAGACTATTCCCAATAGTCTTGATGATTATTTGAACTAACGCTATGTTAGCTAAGATTAAAGAAAAAAAACATTGTTCTCCCTACTGTGTAATGAGAAAATCTTACATAGATTAGTATACTGCCTTACAGGACATTTCTATTAGTTATCTAGAAGACAAAGTGAATATAATCACAATAAGATTAGTAGATGAATTATGAGATATTATAATTCTTTTTTTTTAATAATAAATTTTATTGTTATATTCCCCATACAATTGCAGCCCCCCCATTCTGACCCCAATCCCTCCCCTCCCGCTCCCGCCCCCCAAAAAAGTGTCTCTGGTTCATAGTTTTTTGTTGATTTTGATTTTCACTTTCTTATAGTTATTCATTTTCCTGGTCCCTTATTTAAGTTTTCTAGATTCCTGCTATGAGTGAGACCATCCTGTATTTTTCTTTTTCTTTTTGGCTTATTTCGCTGAGCATGATCCCTTCCAGCGCCATCCATGTTGCTGCAAATTGCATGTGTTTATCTTTTTTGAATGCTGAGTAATATTCCATGGTATATATGTACCACATCTTCTTGATCCAGTCATCTATTTTTGGGCATTTGGGTTGTTTCCAAAGCTTAGCTATTGTAAACAGTGCTGCTATAAACATAGGGGTGCAGGTGCTCTTTGGAATTGATGTTTCTGTGTCCTTTGGGTAAAGACCTAGGAGTGGAATTGCTGGATCATATGGAAGCTCTATGTTTAGTAGGTCCAGAAATCTCCACACAGCTTTCCACAGTGGTTGGACCAGTTTGCACTCCCACCAACAGTGCAGAAGAATTCCTTTTTCTCCACACCCTCGCCAGCATTTGTTGTTGCTAGTTTTTTTAATATGTGCCATTCTCACTGGTGTGAGATGGTATCTCATGGTAGTTTTGATTTGCATTTCCCTGATTACAAGTGATGTTGAACATTTTTTCATATGCCTGTTGGCCATTTGCATTTCCTCTTCAGAGAAGTTTCTTTTTAGCTCTTCTGCCCATTTTTTGACTGGATTATTTTCTTTGTTGTTGTTGAGTCTCATCAGCTCTTTGCAGATTTTTGTGATCAGTCCTTTATCATTAGTGTTGGGTGCAAAAATGTTCTCCCAGTTGGTGGGGTTTCTCTTTGTTTTTGTTATTGTCTCTTTTGCTGTGCAGAAGCTCTTTAATTTGATGTAGTCCCAGCTGTTTATCTTTGCCTTCACTATCACTGCTTTGGGTGATGTGTCTGTAAAGATGTCTTTGATGTGCAAATCCCGTAGTGTTTCGCCTATATTTCCTTCTATATATTTTATGGTTTCAGGTCTTATGTCTAGTTCTTTAATCCATTTTGAGTTGATTTTTGTGTGTGGTGTGAGGTACTGGTCAAGATTCATTCTTTTGCATGCAGCGACCCAGTTTTCCCAGCACCATTTATTGAACAAACTTTCTTTGCTCCAATGCATAGTCTTTGCTCCTTTGTCAAAGATAAGTTGACCATAAATCTGTGGGTTTATTTCTGGATTTTCTATTTGATTCCATTGGTCTGTATGTCTGTTCTTGTTCCAATACCATGCAGTTTTGATGATTATGGCTTTGTAGTAGAGTTTGAAGTCTGGGAGTGTAATGCCTCCAGTCCCTTCTTTTTTTTCAGTAGAGCTTTGGCTATTCGGGGTTTTTTGTGATTCCATATGAATTTCATCAATAATTGTTCTATTTCTTTGAAGAATGACATTGAAATTTTGATTGGAATAGCATTGAATCTGTATATTGCTTTTGGAAGAATGGCCATTTTAATAATGTTTATTCTTCCAATCCACGAGCAGGGGATGTCTCTCCATTTCTTTGTGTCTTCTTCTATTTCTTTTAACAGTGTTTTATAGTTTTCTTTGTATAGGTCCTTTACCTCTTTTGTTAGATTTATTCCCAAATATTTGATTTTTTTTGTTTCAATAACAAAAGGGATGGTTTTTTTGATTTCTTCTTCTTCAGATTTATTGTTTGTGTATAGGAAGGCTACTGACTTTTGCGTGTTGATTTTGTATCCTGCCACTTTACTGAACTGATTGATGAGTTGAATTAGCTTTTCTGTGGAGTTTTTGGGGTTCTCTATGTATAATATCATATCATCTGCAAATAGTGATAGTTTGACTTCTTCTTTTCCTATTTGGATTCCTTGGATGTCTTTCTCTTGTCTTCTTGCTCTGGCTAGGACTTCCAGTATTATATTGAAAAGCAGTGGTGAGAGTGGACATCCTTGTCTTGTTCCAGATCTTAATGGAATTGCTTTCAGCTTTTCACCATTGAGAATGATACTGGCTGTTGGCTTGTCATAGATGGCCTTTATGATGTTGAGGTATGTTCCTTGTATCCCAAGAATTTCAAGGGCTTTTATCATGAATGGGTGTTGCACTTTGTCGAAAGCTTTCTCAGCATCTATTGATATTATCATATGGTTTTTATATTTCTTTTTGTTGATGTGTTGGATAACGTTGATTGATTTTCGGATGTTAAACCATCCTTGTGCCCCTGGAATGAATCCTACTTGGTCGTGGTGAATTATCTTATGGATACATTGTTGGATTCTGATGGCTAAAATTTTATTGAGGATTTTTGCATCAGTGTTCATTAGGGAGATTGGCCTGTAGTTTTCCTTTTTTGTGTTGTCCTTATTCGGTTTTGGTATTAGTGTAATGTTGGCTTCATAGAACGTGTTTGGTATTGTCCCTTCCTTCTCAATTTTTTGAAAGAGTTTGTGAAGGATAGGCACTAATTCGTCTCTGAATGTTTGGTAGAATTCATTTGTAAATCCATCAGGTCCTGGGCTTTTGTTTTTGGGGAGGTTTTTGATTACCATTTCAATTTCGCTGCTTGTAATTGGTCTGTTTAGGTGTTCTATTTCTTCTTTATCTAGCTTTGGGTGATTGTAGAGTTGTAGGAATTTGTCCATCTCCTCTAGATTGTTAAACTTGTTTCCATATAACTGTTCATAGTAGTTACTGATTATTCTTTAGATTTCTGCTGTGTCCGTTGTGATTTCTCCTCTTTCATTGATGATCCTGTTTATTTGTGCTTTCTCCCTTTTTTCCTTTGTGAGCCTGGCTAGGGGTTTGTCTATTTTATTGATTTTTTCAAAGAACCAGCTTTTGGTTTCATTGATCTTTTGGATTGTTTTTTTAGTTTCAATTTCATTTATTTCTGCTTTGGTTTTTATTATTTCTTTTCTTCTACTGGTTTTGGGGTTTTTTTGTTGTTCTTTTTCTAGATCTTTGAGCTTTGAGATTAGGTTGTTTCTTTGAGTTCTTTCTTGTTTCTTGATGTGAGCTTCTATTGCTATATATTTTCCTCTTATTACTGCTTTTGCTGCATCCCATACATTTAGGATATTGGTGTCCTCCTTGTCGTTCAATTCAAAAAATTTTTTAATTTCTTCTTTGATCTCCTCATTAGTCCAGTGGTCTTCCAGTAGTGTGGTTTTTAATCTCCATGAGGTAGGAAAGTTCCTTGCCTTCTTTTTATGGTTTATTTCTAGTTTGATGCCTTCATGGTCAGAAAAGATGGTTGATATGATTTCAATCTTGGTGTATCTGTTGATGTTTGTCTTGTGCCCCAGTATGTGATCGATCCTGGAGAATGATCCGTGTGCGCTTGAGAAAAATGTGTACTCCGTTTTTTGGGGGTTTAGTGTTCTATAGATGTCTGTTAAGCCCAATTGCTCTAGGTTCCTATTTAGAGCTTTGGTTTCTTTACTTATTTTTTGTCTTGTTGATCTATCCATTGTTGATAGTGGTGTGTTGAAGTCTCCCACTACGTATGTGTTTTCTCTGATGTCTGTTTTCAGAGAGGACAACAGTTGTCTGATATATTTTGGTGCTCCTTCGTTTGGTGAGTATATGTTAATGAGTGTTATTTCTTCTTGAAGTATTGTCCCCTTGATCATAATGTAGTGACCATTGGGGTCTCTTTTTATCTTTTTGAGTTTGAAATCTGTTTTATCTGATATAAGTATAGCTGTTCCTGCTTTCTTTTTTGGTCCATTTGCTTGTAGGATTGTTTTCCATCCTTTAACTTTGAGCCTATTTTTATCTTTTGTAGCTAAATGTGTTTCCTGGAGACAGCAAAAGGTTGGGTTTTGTTTCTTAGTCCATTTACATTTAGAGTTAATATTGATATGTTAACATCTGTATTTGCCATTGTGTTTGTCTTTCCTTTGATTTTATTTATTTATTCTTTTAATAACTTTTTTTTTTTGGCCTTCTTTCATTGTTATTCGTCCCTCTGAGGTTCTGGCTTTAGGACTCCTTGTAGTATTTTTTGGAGTGGGGGTTTAGTTGCAATGAAATTCCGGAGTTTCTGTTTGTCTGGGAAGGTCCATATTCTTTCTTCAAAGAGGAAGGAGAGCTTTGCAGGATAGAGTATTCTTGGTTGGCATCTGTTTTCTTGGAGTCTGTTGACTATGTCCCTCCACTCTCTCCTTGCCCGTAGTGTTTCTTCGGAGAAGTCTGATGTCAGCCTGATTGGCTTTCCTTTGAATGTTATCTGTTTCTTCCCTCTTGCCAGCTTCATTATTTTTTCCTTGTCCTGGATTCTAGGGAGCTTTACTATTATGTGTCTTGCTGTATTTTTTCTTTCGTCGTGGAAGTTTGGTGTTCTTCTTGCTTCTTGTATATCAATTTTCAGCTCCTTCTTCACATTTGGGAAGTTCTCTTCAATTATCTCTTTGAATATTTTCTCTGTTCCTACTTCTCTCTCCTCTCCTTCTGGTATTCCTATAACTCTTACATTTCCTTTCCTCATGGAGTCAGATAGTTCCCGAAGTCTTTCTTCATTCTTTTTCCTTCGTACTTCTCTTTCCTTTTCTGTTTTGGTTCTTTTTATTTCTGTGTCTTCAAGAGCACTTATTCGTTCTTCCATTTCATCAATTCTGCTTTCATTGCTTTTCCCAGAATTCTTTAGTTCTTCCACTAATTCTTTGATCTCCTGCATTTCTTTTACTTCCCTCTTTAGGGACTCAATTTCATTCTTCTGATCGTTGATTATTTTTCCCTTATCATTGTTTTCCTTTATGACTTCTGTCAGTTTTTTAATCACGGCAATTTTAAATTCTCTTTCTGGAAGGCTCAGAAGTTCTTCCAAGTTACTTCGTTGCAATCTGGGGGCTGGTTTTCTTTTTGTGGTGTGCTTTTTCTCTGGAGAGTTGCTAGGTTGCGTGTGGTTCTTCTCCTCCCTACTGTCTGTTTTCTAATTTGCCGTATGCGTTGGGACACTGTGTTGTTGGGACTGGCCAGCATCGTGGGTGGGCTTCTCTGCTCCCCTCTGGTTCCTCCAGGAGTCATCTGTCAGTTTGCTGTGAAGCAGTCCACAGCCTCTTCAGTGGAGGTTAAATTCCTGGCTGGCCAGGGAGATACCCACATGGCATGGCAGACATCTCCTGTCTCACCTGCTGCTCCTCTCCGCAGTGTTTTTGGTCCGTCTGCCTGTTCTGCTCCCCACTCTGTCTCTGGTGAATCCTCGCACCCTCCTGCCTCTCTGGCCTATACCCCAGTTCTTGTATAAATAAATACATCTTTAAAAAAAAAAGGCCACATATCAAGATAAAGAAGCTTAAAACAAAATATGTTCCAAATTTGATGAGGAAGTACATTTTTATTAAAAATATTACTTCTCTGAAAAAATATTTTTCAAATGTTTCCGGCCATATGTTATAGAATTTGTGTAACGAGAGGAAAGTAAGAACCTGCTGAACAAACTAAAGAAATTTAAACTCCAAAGATATTCTAAAATTCAAAACTGGTTTACTGTATAAAAAGTGGACATTGGCTATCACTCTGACTTCACCTCCTGTCTCTACTTTATTAAACCCTTTCCAGCCAAACTGACTAATTCAAACTCAACTAACCTGATTTTGGCAATGCCATTATAATTGTTCTTCTCTTTGCCTGGAACCTCGAGCTATCAACATTAGCTAAATCCCATGCTCAAAAACGTTCTCTGCAAAGCTACTGCTTTCTTTGCCTCCCCACCATAATTGTGCATACTCTGAACCTGCTTTACTTTGATTCAAAGAAGTTCTTTATATTGTGCATTTAATTCTTATCTGCATCCATCTCCCATCTAGCATGAAGTTCTATCCAGGCAGAGATATCTGTTTTTTTTTTTTAATATTAATTTATTTTTCTGAACAGTAATTATTGAGGTACACTTAGCACACTCTAAAACTTACCCAATTATGTGTACAATTCAATTAATTTTAGGAAATTTGAAAAGTTTTGCATACAGCAACACCACAATTCTGATGTAGAATATATTGTTCTTCTTTAATTTTTTAACATTTATAAATCATTTGTTTTATTTTTTAAATTAATTAATTTATTTATTTTTAAATGAGGTAATATTTGGATACCCATAAGGTTTGTCCACTGTAGTACACCCACCACCAACTCACCCTCAGTCTCACCCACAGTCTGTGCTTCCTTCCTTATCCCTCCGTCACCCAGTTCCCCCTCTGGATGCTTCAGCCCTACACTCAGTTTTCAAGGGTTAGCTTTTTTTTTTTAACTTGTCTTTTTCTGACTCTTAGTTTGTTATGCTACAAGTCACATGTCAGGGACACCATCCAGTATTTGTATCTGTCTTTTTGAATTATTTCACTTAGCAATATAACTCATTTTCTTATACCTCCTACATTCTTCTAGTTTAAAAATGTCTATTTTTTTACTTTATATTTTTGTGAAGGTGTGCTAAAACAAAATATTTGTAGACACTTCTTTTCCCTCAAAACATGTCTTCTAACGTGGAGTAATTCTATTCCTTCAACAGTATTTTATCAATGGTATTTTCAAATTAATCCTGAAAGTCAAATCACTATAAATTTGACGGTTAATGTCTTCTTTTATACAGAGATATAATCACATAATTTTGGTTTAAAATTCTATATTGCACAGGTGCTATTTTTTTAAATAAAAATTATTTTTAATATGAAAATGAGCTTCTGAGAGCCATTTCCCTCAAATTTGATTAAAGAACTTACTGTGCAAATATATCAAGAACTCTGAGGCAGGAGGTTAAGATAAAACAGATATTATAAGATTAGATAGCAATCATGCTAAAATCTGTACTCTTAGGTTGAATTGAAAAAGAAAGACTCAGTTGAGATTATTTTATTTTATTTCCTTTTATTTTTAAAGATTTATTTATTTTTACAAGAACCGGGATACAGGCCAGATGTGCAGGAGGGTGAAAGGATTTACCGGAGACAGAGTGGGGAACAGAGAAAGCAGACTGACTGAAATACACTGCTGAGAGGAGCTGGGTGAGACAGGAGAGGTCTGCCACAACATGAGGGTATCTCCCTGACCAGCCGGGAGATACCCGGCTGATAGCTTCACAGCACTGTGCTCAACCTGCTGCACCACTGGAGAGGACCTGAGATTATTTTAAAGATCCAAAGTATTTTAAAGATTCATATAGATTGTATATTAGTAATATTTTGACATCTTTGCCTGAAACTTTTCTATTTTTGTTCACAAGCAATCATGCTTAATTATTCTGACTCTTAAATTTTATCCTTTTGTGCCTTCTCAAAACAACATAAATTTTTTTCTTTCTTCTCTTAGATCCTTTGAGAATGTGTTAAATGGAAAATATTTTAATTAACAATAGGATATTGTTACAAAAAATCCAACTATAAAATGGTATACCAAATACCCACCAAAAAATACCTACTTCCATTAATTGATAGTCCATTTTGGGCAATGCCTGTACTAGTGACATGGCCTATTTTATTTCATTTAATCTTTACACAATCTCTTCAGTTTTTAATATCTCCAATTTAAGAAAGAGAAAATTTGTTCATGCTATTAAGGAAATTTCAAACTCTCTGATAACTAATAAAAGGCTAAATTTTCTATTCAAATAAAATTACTTGTTAGCAAATACTATGCTCTTTTGATAATTATGCAATATTATCTTCCAAAGACTGAAAAGACATAGTTCTTGTCTGGTTTCATTCAATTGGTGCATTACCAAAACAATTAAAATGGGTATGAAAATATAAAATGTATGGAAACATAAAAATTATCCTTGCTCACCTCATCTGTGAGTATGCTGAACTTTGATTCTGACCTCATTTTTCAACATTCTATGATTGAAGTTCTTAATAAACATTCCAAATGTTTTTCTCTTTTTCATGACATAAAATCATTTCCATGATGATATTTAATTTATAACATCTCTAAATGATGACTCATTAATAATACACATATTATGGAACTGAATGTATCTCTTTGCCAGTTCACACATTTATTGATAGAAAATATATCACTTTTCATAGGACAAGTGAAACAGCACTGTAGATAGTTTCCTGGTGAAAAATATTTTTTTTCTTTTAAGAATTATATATTTTTATACAAGAGCTAGGGGACAGGCCAGAGGTGCGGAAGGGTGAGAGAATTCACCAGAGACAGAGCAGGGAGCAGAATAGGCAGACTGACAAAATACACTGCTGTGGGGAGCAGAAGGCGGGACAGGAAAGGTCTGCCATGCCATGTGGGAATCTCCCTGGCCGGCCGGGAATCTGGTGAACAATATTTTAAACACCAAATTAATGCTATGGAATCATGATGCATGCAAAAGTCATGGTTTCCATCAACATTTTAAACAAAGAAGTGACTAGGATTTGTATTGTAGAAAGGTGAAGAAGAGGGACTGTAGGAAGAAAAGACGAGGTAAAGTTGCTATTCCATTATTAATCCGCATGTTCTAGAAAGAGATAAAAATGTCTGAGGTAAAACAATAGTGATAATTAAGAGAAGAATGCAGATGATTCAAAGGTAGAAATGACAGCAATTGATAACAAATTCAAACATCAGTTCCGAACTTATGTGTGTGTGTGTTTGGTGGATTTTTAGGACAAAAATGATAAAGAATCAAGGGGCGGAGCAACATGACAGCGAGGAGACGCTGCAAGTAAGATCTCCCATTAAAAAAAAGTTAATAGGGAAGAAAAGCGGCAGGTCCCAGTGAGAATTGGGACATGGAAGATAAACAGACGACTCCAGCAAACTACCCGAAGAAGAAAGTGGCCATAAAAGAGGACCAGAAGGGAGGAAAGCACAGAACCCTGCTCCCCTCCCCCACCCACAGAGTCAGCACTCTCCGACCAGCAGAGAGGAGGAAAAAAACAAACTAAAACGACCAACAAGAACAAACTACGCAGCAAGCGGGACTGTGAGTGGAAAGGAACTATTGCAGCCACCACACCCCGTGAACAGGAGCTGCGGAGAACCCTGCAGGATTCCCCGTGGTGGTGCGCCATTGAGAACAAAGAGACTCTGGAGGAGACCTGCACTCAGCCCCGGGCCGGCCGGTAAGCTTGCGCGGAAAAGCGGCGCGCTTGGCGAGCTTGAAAAGCAAACGCAGATCGTGATCGCGGCTGCCCAGGTACCCGCGCCTGCGACCTAGGCTTGCGGGGAGACGCGCGGAGTTCCTCACTGAGGTGAAAGTCCCTCAATGAGTAAGCAGGAACCAGGTGCCCAGGCACGGGAGCGGGGTGCAAAAGGCGCCATTCCCGCACCACTGAACTGGGCTACAGCCCGCATCCTGGACCTGAGGGCATTGGACTGAGACCAGGGGCACTAAATTCGGGGCGTGGGTTCTCCATGACGGTGGGGTACAAGGCAGACACAGCACCCCAAAGCCGTTGAGGTTTACCCTACCATTCCCGCTCTGTTCCCTGGCCCACGGGGGTGGGGGGGTTGAAAAACAGCCCCCCAAGGACAATAGGAGAGATCTCTGGTGCCACCTAGAGACCAGAAAAAAAAGTCACTAACACCCCATAGAACAGGGAAATTTCTTAAGAAAAGACTTCTTCAAAAAGGCAGAAGGCGGGCCTCCCCGGTGGCGCAGCGGTTGAGCGCTGGGTTGCGAAGCTGCCCGCGGCCTCTGCGGCGCCGGTTCGATCCCCAGCTGCTCCCCGGCCACCGAAGGAGGGTCCCACATGGCGCGCAGACCTCTCCTGCCGCCCGCTGCTCCCCTCAGCAGTGTACTTCGGTCCTTCTGCCTGCTCTGCTCCCCGCTCTGGCTCTGGTGAATTCTCTCACCCTCCCGCGCTTCTGACTGTACCCAGTGCATGTATAAAACAAACAAACAAATAAATAAATAAATAAAACATGCCTCTATAAAAAAAAAAAAAAAAAAGGCAGAAGGCTTCTGGAGGACCCAGTGGCCAGCTGGGAAGTTAGCCCACGCCAGGCCCCTTCCGATCAGCAGTCTGAACCCACAGAGGGAACAGGCACCCACGGCCGGGGCAGACCAGGCGCGCAGAAGAGTGTGCCTGAGACCGGATGCTCAGGGACTGAGTCCCGCATTGCCATTTTAGAACAGGGACATTTCTTCAGTAAAGACTTCCTGAAACCAGCAAAAAGCTCCCTCAGAAGCCAGAGATGGCTACTGGAGGAGCCAGAGGGGAGCGGAGAAGTTCACCCAAGATGCCGGCCAGTCCGAGAAACACAGTGTCCCAATGCATACGACAAATTAGAAAACAGACAGTAGGGAGTAGAAGAACCACACGCAACCTAACAACTCCTCAGGAAAAAAGCACACCACAAAAAGAAAACCACCCTCCAGATTGCAACGACAGTAACTTGGAAGAACTTCTGAGCCTTCCAGAAAGAATTTAAAATTGCCGTGATTAAAAAAATGACAGAACTCATAAAGGAAAACAATGATCAGAAGAAGGAAATTGAGTCCCTAAAGAGGGAAGCAAAAGAAACGCAGGAGATCATAGAATTAATGGAGGAACTAAAGAACTCTAGGAAAAGCAATGAAAGCAGAATAGATGAAATGGAAGAACGAATAAGTACTCTTGAAGACACAGAAATAAAAAGAACCAAAACAGAAAAGGAAAGAGAAGTACGAAGGAAAAAGAACGAAGAAAGACTTCGGGAACTATCTGACTCCATGAGGAAAGGAAATATAAGAGTTATAGGAATTCCAGAAGGAGAGGAGAGAGATGTAGGAACAGAGAAAATATTCCAGGAGGTAATTGAAGAGAACTTCCCAAATGTGAAGAAGGAGCTGAAAATTGATATACAAGAAGCAAGAAGAACACCAAACTTCCACGACGAAAGGAAAAATACAGCAAGACACATAATAGTAAAGCTCACAAGAATCCAGGAAAAGGAAAAAATAATGAAGCTGACAAGAGGGAAGAAACAGATAACATTCAAAGGAAAACCAATCAGGCTGACATCAGACTTCTCTGAAGAAACATTACGGGCAAGGAGAGAGAGGAGGGACATAGTCAACAGACTCCAAGAAAACAGATGCCAACCAAGAATACTCTATCCCGCAAAGCTCTCCTTCCTCTATGAAGAAAGAATAAGGACCTTCCCAGACAAAGAGAAACTCTGGAATTTCATTACGACTAAACCCCCACTCCAAAAAATACTACAAGGAATCCTAAAGCCAGAACCTCACAGGGATGAATAACAACAAAAGAAGGCCAAAAAAAATGTTATTAAAAGAATAAATAAATAAAATCAAAGGAAAGACAAACACAATGGCAAATACAAATGCTAACATATCAATATTAACTCTAAATGTAAATGGACTAAACTCTTCAATAAAAAGACACAGAGTTGCAGCCTGGATTAAAAAACAAAACCCAACCTTTTGCTGTCTCCAGGAAACACATTTAGCTACAAAAGATAAAAATAGGCTCAAAGTCAAAGGATGGAAAACAATCCTACAAGCAAATGGACCAAAAAAGAAAGCAGGAACAGCTATACTTATATCAGATAAAACAGACTTCAAACTCGAAAAAATAAAAAGAGACCCCAATGGTCACTACATTATGATCAAGGGGACAATATTTCAAGAAGAAATAACACTCATTAACATATACTCACCTAACGAAGGAGCACCAAAATATATCAGACAACTGTTGTCCTCTCTGAAAACAGATATCAGAGAAAACACATATGTAGTGGGAGACTTCAACACACCACTATCAACAATGGATAGATCAACAAGACAAAAAATAAGTAAAGAAACTAAAGCTCTAAATAAGGACCTAGAGCAATTGGGCTTAACAGACATCTATAGAACACTAAACCCCCAAAAAACGGAGTACACATTTTTCTCAAGCGCACAAGGATCATTCTCCAGGATCGATCACATACTGGGGCACAAGACAAACATGAACAAATACACCAAGATTGAAATCATATCAACCATCTTTTCTGACCATGAAGGCATCAAACTAGAAATAAACCATAAAAAGAAGGCAAGGAACTTTCCTACCTCATGGAGATTAAAAACCACACTACTGGAAGACCACTGGACTAATGAGGAGATCAAAGAAGAAATTAAAAATATTCTTTGAATTGAATGACAAGGAGGACACCAATATCCTAAATGTATGGGATGCACCAAAAGCAGTAATAAGAGGAAAATATATAGCAATAGAAGCTCACATCAAGAAACAAGAAAGAACTCAAAGAAACAACCTAATTTCGAAGCTCAAAGATCTAGAAAAAGAACAACAAAAAAACCCCAAAACCAGTAGAAGAAAAGAAATAATAAAAACCAAAGCAGAAATAAATGAAATTGAAACTAAAAAAACAATCCAAAAGATCAATGAAGCCAAGAGCTGGTTTTTTGAAAAAATCAATAAAATAGACAAACCCCTAGCCAGGCTCACAAAGGAAAAAAGGGAGAAAGCACAAATAAACAGGATCACAAATGAAAGAGGATAAATCACAACAGACACAGCAGAAATCAAAAGAATAATCAGTAACTATTATGAACACTTGTATGGAAACAAGTTCAATAATCTAGAGGAGATGGACAAATTCCTACAACTCTACAATCACCCAAAGCTAGATAAAGAAGAAATAGAACACCTAAACAGACCAATTACAATTAGTGAAATTGAAATGGTAATAAAAAACCTCCCCAAAAACAAAAGCCCAGGACCTGATGGATTTCCAAATGAATTCTACCAAACATTCAGAGATGAATTAGTGCCTATCCTTCACAAACTCTTTCAAAAAATTGAGAAGAAAGGGACAATACCAAACACGTTCTATGAAGCCAACATTACACTAATACCAAAACCGAACAAGGACAACACAAAAAAGGAAAACTACAGGCCAATCTCCCTAATGAACACTGATGCAAAAATCCTCAATAAAATTTTAGCTATCAGAATCCAACAATGTATCCATAAGATAATTCACCACGACCAAGTTGGATTCATTCCAGGGACACAAGGATGGTTCAACATCCGAAAATCAATCAACGTTATCCAACACATCAACATAACGAAATACAAAAACCATAAAATAATATCAATAGATGCTGAGAAAGCTTTTGACAAAGTGCAACACGCATTCATGATAAAAGCCCTTGAAATTCTTGGGATACAAGGAACATACCTCAACATCATAAAGGCCATCTATGACAAGACAACAGCCAGTATTATTCTCAATGTTGAAAAGCTGAAAGCAATTCCATTAAAATCTGGAACAAGACAAGGATGTCCACTTTCGCCACTGCTCTTCAATATAATACTGGAAGTCCTAGCCAGAGCAATAAGACAAGAGAAAGACATCCAAGGAATCCAAATAGGAAAAGAAGAAGTCAAACTATCACTATTTGCAGATGATATGATAATATACATAGAGAACCCCAAAAAGTCCACAGAAAAACTAATTCAACTCATCAATCAGTTCAGTAAAGTGGCAGGATACAAAATCAACACGCAAATGTCAGTAGCCTTCCTATACACAAACAATAAATCTGAAGAAGAAGAAATAAAAAAAAAACATCCCTTTTATTATTGAAACAAAAAAAATCAAATATTTGGGAATAAATCTAACAAAAGAGGTAAAGGACCTATACAAAGAAAACTATAAAACACTGTTAAAAGAAATAGAAGAAGACACAAAGAAATGGAAAGACATCCCCTGCTCATGAATTGGAAGAATAAACATTATTAAAATGGCCATCCTACCAAAAGCAATATACAGATTCAATGCTATTCCAATAAAAATTTCAATGTCATTCTTCAAAGAAATAGAATAATTATTGATGAAATTCATATGGAATCACAAAAAACCCCAAACAGCCAAAGCTCTCCTGAAAAAAAAAGAAGGGAATGGAGGCATCACACTCCCAGACTTCAAACTCTACTACAAAGCCATAATCATCAAAACTGTATGGTATTGGAACAAGAACAGACATACAGACCAATGGAATCGAATAGAAAATCCAGAAATAACCCCACAGATTTATGGTCAACTAATCTTTGACAAAGGAGCAAAGACTATGCATTGGAGCAAAGAAAGTTTGTTCAATAAATGGTGCTGGGAAAACTGGGTCGCTACATGCAAAAGAATGAAGCTTGACCACTACCTCACACCATACACAAAAATCAACTCAAAATGGATTAAAGAACTAGACATAAGACCTGAAACCATAAAATACATAGAAGGAAATATAGGCGAAACACTACGGGATTTGCACATCAAAGACATCTTTACAGACACATCACCCAAAGCAGTGATAGTGAAGGCAAAGATAAACAGCTGGGACTACATCAAATTAAAGAGCTTCTGTACAACAAAAGAGACAATAACAAAAACAAAGAGAAACCCCACCAACTGGGAGAACATTTTTGCACACAACACTAATGATAAAGGACTGACCACAAAAATCTGCAAAGAGCTGATGAGGCTCAGCCACAACAAAGAAAATAACCCAGTCAAAAAATCGGCAGAAGAGCTAAAAAGAAACTTCTCTGAAGAGGAAATGTAAATGGCCAACAGGCATATGAAAAAATGTTCAACATCACTTGTAATCAGGGAAATGCAAATCAAAACTACCATAAGATACCATCTTACACCAGTGAGAATGGCACCTATTAAAAAAACTAGCAACAACAAATGTTGGCAAGGGTGTGGAGAAAAAGGAACTCTTCTGCACTGCTGGTGGGAGTGCAAACTGGTCCAACCACTATGGAGAGCTGTGTGGAGATTTCTGGACCTACTAAACATAGAGCTTCCATATGATCCAGCAATTCCACTCCTAGGTCTTTACCCAAAGGACACAGAAACATCCATTCCAAAGAACACCTGCACCCCTATGTTTATAGCAGCACTATTTACAATAGCTAAGCTTTGGAAACAACCCAAATGCCCAAAAATAGATGACTGGATCAAGAAGATGTGGTACATATATACCATGGAATATTACTCAGCATTCAAAAAAGATAAACACATGCAATTTGCAGCAACATGGATGGCGCTGGAAGGGATCATGCTCAGCGAAATAAGCCAAAAAGAAAAAGAAAAATACCGGATGGTCTCACTCATAGCAGGAATCTAGAAAACTTAAATAAGGGACCAGGAAAATGAATAACTATAAGAAAGTGAAAATCAAAATCAACAAAAAACTATGAACCAGAGACACTTTTTGGGGGGTGAGGGGCGGGAGGGGAGGGATTGGGGTCAGAATGGGGGTCTGCAATAAATTAAAAAAAAATAAAATAAAACCCTTAAATAAGAAAAAAAATGATCAAGAATCAAGAAAAATGTGCATTGTACATAATGTGCAGCCAACTTTTTTATATTTTTCTGCCTTCTAATATTGGAGCTGTCCTTGGGTGTCCTAGCACACTATTTAATAGGTGTGTCTGAGGTGTGAGAAGGGGAAAGGATTGCAAACAACTTTGTCATGTCTGTGGGAAAGGGGAAGTCAGTTATCCGGGATAATGGAGCATTTTCCAAAGCTGGTGCTGAATTGTATGATTGTGCACCAATACAGGAGAAATAGAGAAGGAATAGTTTGGTGGCATGAAGTTTGAATGATTCTTAGAGTTAGCAAATTGTGTAGTAATGGATTAAACAAAAAACACAGAGTAAACTCTTAAAAGAATACTTAGGACTGCTGAGATACATATTATATTCTTCAAACAGGACACTCACTTCTACATAATAAAAGCAATGTTTTACAATTTTCATGACTTTTTCCTAAGCCCTTGATTATCAGACCTTTTGAAAATATAAACTCTTTTTCAGTTACATTATAAAGAATTCTTCCAAATATTTTCTTGAGCAGTACAGTGCTGTAATTGTCAAATTACAATTGAAATTGCCTAGTTTTCCTGATTACCTTTTAAAATAATCTTTCCTATCCCATATTATGGTAAAATAAGTCCCTTTTGTAGGTGTAAAAGAAAAAAAAATATTTTTCTCTGGAACTTTTGAAAATGTTAAGAGCTAATGAAGAAGGCTAAAAGCCATTTTGTGAGTTGTGGTATTAGTTATTGATTTGATTAGCTGGGATGAACTTCTTTCCATGTACCTGCATTTCAACAATATCAACCATCAGGATATAAAAAACACTCAGATTTTGGAGACATAATGTAAATTATACTTGGTAAATACAGCTGTTGATATCAGGAAGTATGAAAATTCTGATTCTTGAAGAAACAAAACAAAAACTACAATGTCTTCCTATTGAAGCCAACATCAACCATAGTTTTCAGCATTCAAAGACACCTAGGAAATTTCCCAATCACTTTCCATTTAAAAGAAGAGAAAATTTAGAGATAAGGAAATTATTCTGAGAATAATTGTTTAATTCAAATGTTCACTGGAAGCAGTATATTATCTTATTTGTCACTGTAAGTCTGGAATCATAGAGAACTGGAACAGAACCCAACTCAACTATTTGATTGGTTTCCAGAGCAAGAATTTTAGTACTCTACTCCAAATTCAAAATGTCTTTGAAGATTTTTTTGAGTACCTAAAAATAGGTCTTACTAAGACCTTAGTTCATCAAAACTAGAATTATTTTTACTGATTTAATTTTCAATATTTGGGGAATTTAGAGTTAAAAAATGCTTTTGGTAAGTAAATTTGTTAACTGACAAAAGAAAGATACATTTTTGCAAAGAAAAGAAGTTTAAGTCATCTGGAGTCTTTCAAGTACAGTTTGAGATAAAAATAATATTTGGTATCTTTATAGATTGTAAATAATCAATACTGATTTTTTTTTTGCCACTGTAGTTTATATTTGATATAACATAGAATTGCAATAGCACTGTCCCCTCGAGTTTACTGGTAGGGATGCCTTTCTCTTTCCATAGTAAAATCTGCTTCTGAGGGAGAATGTGTTTTCAGAAACGTACTTTAAAACTTGACTTCTTTTTATTAGCTCAATAATGAATATAAAAATAATTATATTTTCTGACTATGCATTTTATCAGCTACTTCGGAAGTGTTTCAGTAAACTGTCATCTTAACTGTTTAGCACACAAACTTGAATATTAAGGAACTCTCTGTCACCAAGGTACTAAGTCATTTGTTAACTCTCCTACTTACACATCTACCCAGAGCAGAGGAAGTGTTGCAGAGAAGACTAGGTAGGCTGTCGGAGCCACCTGAAATAAAGCCAATTGTGGAAAATGATAGTCACTCTTAGCATTTTTCTAGAATGGATTTGTGTTTTTTAGAAGATGAGAGATGCAGCGGTGGCAATAGTTTTTTAAAACACAGGGAAAGTAGAAAGAATCACAAAAATCAATAGTCGTAGTTTATTCATAAGGCAAACAGTATAATTAGTTGATTCTGACACTTTCTGTACATCACAAATTTCATGTTTCACTGAGAACTGGCAGATTAATTGTATAAGAAGCTTTAGTCAGCAGATTATTTTACCATGAAAAATTGTCAGAGACAATATTTCTAAAATTCTCTCTTCATTATTTTAAGATGAATTTGTGTTAAAATGCCGATATGTATGTATTATTAATTTGTTTTGATAGATTTTTGGTGAACATGCTTTTCAAAATGTCTTTTGGTTACATATTTTCATATTCATTTTCCTACTTCTTAGGGAAAATGATTGCACTGAAGAGTATTTTCAATTTTTTTATTAGCTTATAAGGCACTTCTTTCAGTTTACCTTTATAGCAAGTCAAAGGTTAAATAAAGCTGTAAATATTTTTGTTTTTCTAAAAGATTTTTTTTATTTATTTATGTATTCAAGAGCTGGGGTGTAGGCCAGAGATGTGGGGGCTGAAAAGATTCACCAGAGACAGAGTGGGCAGCAGAACTGGCAGATCTACTGAAATACACTGCTGAGGGAAGCAGCAGGCAAGACAGGAGCGGTCTGCTGTGCCATGTGGGTTAGCTTCCTGGCCTGGGATCGAACTCATTCTGCAATGGTTGGTGATAGCTTGATAGCACATAGACTTTAACCCCTGCTTCACCAGGGAGATCCAAAACCTGTAAATAATTTTGAAGTACAAATACTTGGAAATTATATGGGATGACACTTGGAAGAAAATATGGCAAGTCTAAGAGATGAAAAGGTGAAAATCAGACATTATTTATGGCAGTGCCAGGTATGCATCAGAATCACATCTCAAAGCATCAAGTCCTTGTTACCATCTGGCCCTGTATCTAAAAATACTTCCCTGGCTAGATGCAGTCTGCTGCCATATCATCATAAAAACCTGAAAGCACTTACAGCACTAAGTAACTACCTTTGCAATAGTAAAAGAAGATAGAATCCCACTTAGTATCTAGATAACATCTGCTTAGTTTCAGAAGGTCTTACTGCAGGTTACAAGAGGATAAGCATCTAGTTACAGCCAATAAATACCATACCTTATGGTGGATTCTAATGGCACATCATTCTATTACATTTACCTAAAGCTCTGCTTTCTTTTCTACAGATGATTATATTGTTCCCTTTGGAGCCCATGGTTTTAGTTATAAGGTGTTGTGTCATTTCAGTTTGCTTGAGTGGATATTTGTACATATAATACAATACCTTTAGCTTCAGGTATTTTCATTTTGTCATGAGGAGTTTGGTGTATATATACAGAGAAATGCTGATGAGTCACTGAACTCATCTGTTGCTCAGAGAGATGATGATGCGTTGTAAACCAGGATATTAAAACAAACAGCCAGAAGAGTCAATTATTTGAGGCTGCATTCCTGAACGTCTTGTTTATCTTTAAATGGAACAAGCAACAGAAGTGAGTTAAATTAATAACCCCCTTACACATCATGTTTACTTGCATCATTGTTGTACCATCAAGTAGAACAGAAATCAATATAATTGCTTATACTTATTGAGTACTCACTCTGTTCCAGATAGTCTCCCTATTGTAGTCTGTGAATCAATAATTTTAATCCTCAACACCACGTTAAGAGGTAGATACTGTTATTTTCCTCACTTTGTAGATGAGATAACTAAAGCACAGAATGTAATTATTTGCTCAGTATTACACAGTGTGTAAGTGGTAAACCTGAGATTCACTTCTATAATGTTTGGCTCTAAAATCCATACAGTTAACTACCATGTTGTGCTAATTTTGAACACAAGTTGATACCTGAGAGCATAGTATTTGCTATTGAAGGGATGAATGCTTAACTTAAGGAAATTTGTGAGTATGGTTCAACTAAACCAATAATTACACATTTCTTCTGATTTATAAAACATTATAAAGTGGGGATTGGTAGATCTGCTAATTGGTCCTGGGAAAAAATGTGAAAAGTAGTTATACAGATTAAAAGGAAATTATATGCAAATTGATAACAAATACTACAATATGAGATTACAAATATATATGCAAATTATATGCAAATTGTTAACAAATACACTAATTGAGATTATTTTCTAAATTAATTAAATGACAAATTGAAATAAAAGAGTTATAAAAAGTAGTAAAAATAAATCACAGAAAATGTTAAAACTAAGAAAATATTACATTAAAACACAATATCTTTATATGTTCATTGTAGAAATCTTTTCAGAGCATACAGATAAAACCTACACAAGATACCACTACTTGTTAGTTAAATAACAAGAATTCAAAACCAGTCAGACCTACAACAATGAATGAAATCGATTCATATTGCTGCCCTCACATTACAAAGGTCCATATTTACAGAAATTCTGAAGAACACATTTGGATAAGTGGTGGATTATTCCATATCAATTTCTAGTTAATCTTTATCTGACATTATTATTAGAAGCAATTTTGTAAAAAATTGGTTTTCATTTAGAAATGGAAAATTTCTTTGAGTAACTAGAGCAAAACAGATATTATTTTCAATATTTTGTATATGGATCCAACAACTTGATATGATTGTATTATGCATAGAACTGAAATATACCAGGATTGGAGGTATTCCACGGTCAAGATACTTATGTGATGTGCACTCATGGCATCTCAGCTTATCTTTAGGTTTACTCAGACTTCTTCATAATATTGACTCTCCATGAGCTCTATGAACTCACACCATTTCCATTGTACTCCAGCCCTCTCAAAGCACCTTTCCAGTTCAATCCCTAAATCCTAATTGCCTAATCATCTTGAAATTTGCTGGTTAAATTGAAAACATTAGAGTGAATATGATTAGAATGTTGCTGTTCTTTTTTTGTTTGGTAAATATTTCAATAGAACTCTGTGATATGAATAAGCCCCTTTGAACTATAGGGTTCATAATCTAATCAAATGATCAGAGGGCCAGTTAGTGAGGAAATAATAACAATTGTGTCTTGAGATGGGTTTGTGTCTATTTATTCAATTATCTGTCCAATAACATTTATTAAGTGTTTACTATGTACCACATATTATTTCATACTCTGAGATACAACTTTGATCAAAAACAGACAAAATGCTCCTTAGTATTGATCAAGAAGGAAGAAACACCCAATACATGAATATTCAGTATGTCAGGAAACAATATATCTTCTGGGAAAAAATAAATTGATATTGCTGCCATTGTTGTTAAGGTAATTAGAGAGGACTCTGACAAGGTGACATTTAAAAGAAATTTTAAGCATGAGATGAAGGAATTCATACAAGTATTGTGGCAATGATGTTCTAAGAAAGTTTGAAGATCGGCCAAGAATATTAGTGTCATCATAGTAGAAAGTACCATAGTAGAAAATAGAAAGAAAATGATTTTTTAAAAAGGGAGATCTGAAAAGTAGTTTGGATTTTAGTCCATGAAAATATTTTTTTTTGTTTTGTTTTAGCTATTAACCCATTTGAGTAAATGAGCAAAGGATTGTCATCAATGTGCAATGTGTAAACATACAACATATTTTCCTTTGGAAACATTTTGAGGACTGGCTATGAGACTGTTTAGCAGAGTGGCAAGAATGAGAACAGGGATTTTTCTTTAAAGTAGTTGTGGATGTTGCAGACACCGTGGTTGAGATATTTCTCATTTAATTAGGTAAAAAGTCTGATCAAATTCAGTAGACCAGGTGAAACAGCCTACTATAATTAATGTTTATAGAATAAGCAAAATGTTCCTCATTTTATAAATTCATATTTAGGTGAATATTAACAATATCAAAAAACTTTCATATTTACAGAGAGCACCTCTGTGTATCCTTTTCAGGTTCAAAAATTGCCAATGCTATTTTCAGTTAGTTCCTTTTACAAAGAGTTCATTGTGCACTGGAAGTATGACCTATTCTTTTCTCACTCATTAAGAAATCAATTTTTAGAGTAAATGTTACAAATGAATATTTAATTTAGTTACAATTAAGAATGTGTATTTACAGAACATTTCTTATTAATTAACACAAACTAGAATGACTAAATATAGAATAGTTGACCTTCTATTCTAACCATTCACTTTGCTTTGCATTATTTTAAGAAATGCCAGAACTTTATCCAAGGCAGTCACTTCTCCCTCTGTAAACACATCTCTTCCTAATGAGGTTCCACTCCCCAGGCGGCGTGCTGCAGGTCCAGTTCTTTGTATTTTTCTGCATAGAGTCAAACACCTAAACCTCCAGTTGATTCTGGGTAAGGTTTAATATCCAGGAGCCATTCCAATAAGCCACTGTTAAAAAGTGCCTTCCTATTGCTGCTCAAAATGAATAAAAATGAATGACCTTCCTAAAAATGAGGTCTTTAGCACAAATATAAGCACAATGTATTTAGTTCTACTCTTAAGCCTTAGCCCTAGGAGTCACAAATCAGAGAAATAACTGCATTCTGATTTAACTTACCCTCCTCATATTTTTCTCCTTTGGGTTTTTTCTCATTAAAGTACAAGATTGCCATCAAATAGTTGCAAATTATGTAGTAAAAGGTTTACTAAACCAGTCAATTATTTTTGGAAAACATGTGTTTACTAAATAAAGTTGAATAAAGAATAGGTCACAGCCTGCTCCTGGAAACTGAAGGAACTCTCTTATTTTCTCCTTCCTTATCATAATTCTCCAGAGAATATACACATATTCTGCCCATGTTCCACATCATCAAATGATACCTTAGCCAACAAGTCACAATTATAGACTGTGATGGTTTCACAGCTCACGTCAACCCTTTAGAAATAAACAAGGATTTGAAACATTGGAATTACTTATAATTTTGTTAAAATTATAGTCAAAGAAATGAGATAACTATATCTATAGTTTTATCACCACTAAACAATCTTTTCTGGGTTTTAGAACTTGATCTTTATTTGCTTTATGCTGATCATGTATAAGAAGAATTAACAGAGTCATAATGATGTTTTTATTAATATTATGCATTGCTGTTTTGAATAAGCTGGGAGAGGATTGGCATCTAACCTTATTAGAGCTAGTAAGTATTGCTCATTGCAAATTTATGCCACAATATATTTAAGTGACAACAAGTTCTTGTCTTAAATGTTAATTCAGTTCATTTTAATTTATGAAACTCTGTTTTTTCTGAGCAGTATTAATTTTTATCCCTCATATCACATATCAGGTCTCAATGATGATCACTTGTAATATTTTCACTCCAGGATAATTTATTGGATACATGACTGAAGACACTGCATGGACTGGACAACCATACAAGACCTCTTTTAAATTTATGATTTTTTTTAATAAAAATCAACTAGCAATTTACGTATTTTATTTATCCTAAATACCCAGGGCATGTGCATTTTCAAATTAAAAAATGAATCACATTTTGGAAAGTTTCATAAATATTTTATGATATATATTTTCTAGGTGGGCACTAAATTAACAATGGTTAATTTTGTGGTATTCTTGTTTAAAATTACAATATGACAAATATTATCTGGCTGGTGGTGGTGGTGGGGTGTGTGTAATAAATTGATTCGATGTATATTTGCTCCTACATTTTATCCTTATGCAGAAGGTGTGATTATATATAGAGCAAATGGAACTGCAATCACATTTAATAACATTTTAAAAGTAAGTTATTTGTATACTGTTGTTGTATGGTCTATCAGATTAATAGATAGTTGCATTTACATATATTCAGACTTTGTTAGTGAAAGAAACCTCAGGTTCCATTTGACAATTTCTGAGTTCCAGATGTTATGCTTCTTCATACAGCTGTGCACAGCAACAAAGATAGGTAGTGACTCTTCATCCTGAATAAGAGCTAATAAAATCAATGACTTGATTTTCCTTAGGTTCAAATTATTGAGTTTTCTATCTTTTGTGAATAATTCGGTGTTCTCTTTGAGTTGTTTTTTAAGTTATAGGAATTATTTTTTTTTCTATTTTAGATATGTCTTTTTATTAATATGCTTTTATTATTATGTACTGAAAGTGATAAAATGTTGTGTCATACATAAAAAACAATCGCAACACTAGTATTTACATTTTGAAGACTTGGTCATATAGTATATATTAGTATTAAAATAATTAGATGAGAAATTTGGGGAATTTTAAAAATTTCTTCAAGAAAATAATTTATAAAATAATCTACATACTCCTAAGAATATAATGATGTTACTTTGGGTTTGACAAGCGATTTGGGAGATTTTGCCAAAACAGTTATGTGCTCTGCCGTTATGTTCTCCACCACCTGTGTCCCCTGATATTAATAGTATGCTTTTGGAAGAACCTTTGTAATACAGGTTAGTGAAAATATAGTCAAAACCTTCTTTGATATAAAAGGAAATAGATTAGCAGATTTGATGAGTAGCTGAGTGAAGGGTAAGCCCAGGTACTGAAAACCAGCCCAAGGGTCCTTTCTAAATGGTTCTCACTAAGGCAACCTCACTACGCCTTGTGAATTATTGAACATCAGAAGAAAAACTAATAGGAACACATGCATTCTATGTCTTAGTGTTTATTCTAACAGTGTCAATTATGTCTGTTTTAAAAAGCAAAGAGACTGAACAAAATATGATTTTCTGTTGTCAGTTGACTTTTTTTTTCATTCCCTCTGTTGCTTTTTCAGTTGCTGTTCCCCTGCTTGTTCAGAGTTTCAAAAGAGGGAGCGTTAGTCAGGACACCTTTGTAGAAATTGATTATTTAATTTAGCAGCACTTTTGAAAAAATGGGTTTAAAATAAGAACATGGGCATGAAATATAATGTTTAAAAGCTAGCCTCAAGAGTTTAAAGATCTGACTACTTATGCTCCTTGCTTTTCCTGTGGCCATATATGACAGAATCTCTATCTTTCTCCATTTTCCAGCTTTATTCTCAATCAACTTTGACTGTAACCTGTCAAAGATATCATATTATTTTGATGGTTTCATGAATAGAAAATTCAGTTAGAGACGATGCAAAAACTTCCAAACCCATCTAAGCATTTTAGAAGCTCAGAAAACATTTATCTTCAGTTTGTTTTATAGGTTTTCATATTTTCACTGTTAGTTATTTATACATATTGGCCACAATTGCTACAGAATATTAATTCTCCCCAGTTTGTGGGGCATTCATAAAGTGCCATGATGCTTAAATTATGCACTGGAAATATATATCTTCATTTCACTGATGGTCAAGCCTGCTAGATACCAAGTGGCTGATGGTACTGCTTTAGGGTTTCAGTGCTTTATTGAAGATGATTTTGTTTTAAATGGAGGGGGAACGGAGTTAATTCCACTTCTTTATTTTATTCTCCACTTTAAAAATTTGTCAAAGAAGGCTCATCTAACAATAAAGTCATTCTCAGCTTTATATGTGCATTTGTAAATACATGAATAAATAAATGAAATTTTATGATATTCTCAATAGGCATTCCTGTGGTTTTTATTGAAAACAATCTGAATTTAGATTTTCAATTAATGCTAAAATAGAACTGTACAGGAAGTTACAAAACATTTTTAAAATCGTACAATTTTTGTATAAATGTTATTATTTCCTTTTAATATTGGTTTCTGGGGTAAACTCACTATAATATGAATTATGTTATAATTATGTTATAGTTACGAAAAACTATTGCATTCTACAGTGCTTTTAGTGAGTATAAGGGAATCATGGTGTAATTTACCTCTCTTCCCCTATAGGGTTCTAAACTTTTTAGTTATTATTAAAATTTTGCAGTAAAAAAGAATATATATATATTAATTTTATTTGTTTTTTTTAATAGAGGCATGTTTTTATTTTATTTATTTATTTGTTTGTTTGTTTTTGTTTTGTTTATACATGCACTGGGTACAGTCAGAAGCGCGGGAGGGTGAGAGAATTCACCAGAGCCAGAGCGGGGAGCAGAGCAGACAGAAGGACCGAAGTACACTGCTGAGGGGAGCAGCGGGCGGCAGGAGAGGTTTGCGCGCCATGTGGGACCCTCCTCCGGTGGCGGGGGAGCAACCGGGGATCGAACCTGCGCTGCAGAGGCTGCGGGCAGCTTCGCAACCCAGCAAGCTCAACCGCTGCACCACCGGGGAGGCCCAATATATTAATTTTATTTGTATGTGCAATCATCCAGCAGCCTCTCATAAAAGGCTGTTTCTTAAAAGCCAGATTAAAGATCTTGGCTTAGACGGAAAATAATACATTAACATTCTCATTCCAAGTCTTGATGTTGGTAACCATGATCTTGCTCTCAAAACACAAAGAGGGGAGGGGCGGAGCAACATGGTGGCGAGGAGACGCTGCGAGTAAGATCTCCCATTAAAAAAAGTTAATAGGGAGGAAAAGCGGCAGGTCCCAGAGAGAACTGGGACACGGAAGATAAACGGGTGACTCCAGCAAACTACCCGAAGAAGAAAGTGGCCATAAAAGAGGACTAGAAGGGAGGGAAGGGCAGAACCCTGCTCCCCTCCCCCGCCCACAGAGTTGGCACTCTCCGACCGGCAGAGAGGAGGGAAACAACACACTAAAACAACCAACAAGAACAAACGACGCAGCAAGCGGGACTGGGAGTGTGCAGCCACCACACCCCGTGAACGGGAGCTGAGGCGAACCCTGCAGGATTCGCCGCGGGCGAGCGAAAGGCTCCGGGCATCATTAGAGAAGAACAAAGACCCTGGGAGACGCACACACAGCCCAGGCTGCCGGTAAGCTTGCACGGGAAAGCGGCGCGTTTGGCGCGATTGAAAAGAAAACGCGGACCAGGATCGCAGCGGCCCAGGTCCCCGCGCCTGCGACCTAGGCTTGCGGGGAGACGCGCGGAGGTCCTCACTGAGGTGAAGGTCCCTCCCTGAGTGAGCAGGAACCAGGCGCCCAGGCACGGGAGCAGTGCAAAAGGCGCCATTCCCGCGCCACTGAACTGGGCTACAGCCCGCGTCCTGGACCTGAGGGCTTTGAACTGAGACCCGGGGCACGAAATTAGGGGCGTGGGTTCCCCACGACGGTGGGGCACAAGGCAGACACAGCACCCCAAAGCTGTTGAGGTTTACCCTACCATTCCCGCTCTGTTCCCTGTCCCACGGGGTGGGGGGAGCGAAAAACAGCCCCCCAAGGACAATAGGAGAGATCTCTGGCGCCACCTAGCGACCAGGAAAAAAAGTCACTAACACCCCATAGAACAGGAAATTTCTTAAGACTGCTTGAAAAGGGCAGAAGGCCTCTGGAGGACCCAGTGGCCAGCCGGGAAGTTAGCCCACCCCACGCCAGGCCCCTTCCGACCAGCAGTCTGAGCCCACAGAGGGAGCAGGCACCCACGTCCGGGGCAGACCGGGGGCGCAGAAGAGTGTGCCTGAAACCGGAGGCGCAGGGACTGCATCCCGCTTCGCCATTTTAGAACAGGGACATTTCTTCAGTAAAAACTGCCTAAAACCAGCAGAAAGCTCCCCCAGAAGACAGAGATGGTTCCTGGAAGAGCCAGAGGGGAGCGGAGAAGTTCACCCAATATGCCAGTCAGTCCGAGCAACACAGTGTCCCAACGCATATGACAAATTAGAAAACAGACAGTAGGGAGTAGGAGAACCACACGAAACCTAACAACTCCTCAGGAAAGAAGCACACCACAAAAAGAAAACCACTCCCCAGATTGCAACGACAGCAACTTGGAAGAACTTCTGAGCCTTCCAGAAAGAGAATTTAAAATTGCCATGATTAAAAAAGTGATAGATCAGAAGAAGGAAATAGAGTCCCTAAAGAGGGAAATAAAAGAAATGCAGGAGATCAAAGAATTAATGGAGGAACTAAGGAACTCTGGGAAAAGCAATGAAAGCAGAATAGATTAAATGGAAGAACGAATAAGTACTCTTGAAGACACAGAAATAAAAAGAACCAAAACAGAAAAGGAAAGAGAAGTACGAAGGAAAAAGAATGAAGAAAGACTTCGGGAACTATCTGACTCCATGAGGAAAGGAAATATAAGAGTAATAGGAATTCCAGAAGGAGAGGAGAGAGATGTAGGAACAGAGAAAATATTCCAGGAGGTAATTGAAGAGAACTTCCCAAATGCGAAGAAGGAGCTGAAAATTGATATACAAGAAGCAAGAAGAACACCAAACTTCCACGACGAAAGAAAAAACACAGCAAGACACATAATAGTAAAGCTCCCAATAATCCAGGACAAGGAAAAAATAATGAAGCTGACAAGAGGGAAGACACAGATAACATTCAAAGGAAAACCAATCAGGCTGACATCAGACTTCTCTGAAGAAACACTACGGGCAAGGAGAGAGTGGAGGGACATAGTCAACAGACTTCAAGAACACAGATGCCAACCAAGAATACTCTATCCCGCAAAGCTCTCTTTCCTCCATGAAGAAAGAATATGGACCTTCCCAGACAAAGAGAAACTCCGGAATTTCATTACGAATAAACCCCCACTCCAAAAAATACTACAAGGAATCCTAAAGCCAGAAACTCAGAGGGACGAATAACAATGAAAGAAGACCAAAAAAAAAAAAAGTTATTAAAAGAATAAATAAAATCAAAGGAAAGACAAACATAATGGCAAATACAGATGCTAACATATCAATATTAACTCTAAATGTAAATGGACTAAACTCTTCAATAAAAAGACACAGAGTTGCAGCCTGGATTAAGAAACAAAACCCAACCTTTTTCTGTCTCCAGGAAACACATTTAGCTACAAAAGATAAAAATAGGCTCAAAGTCAAAGGATGGAAAACAATCCTACAAGCAAATGGGCCAAAAAAGAAAGCAGGAACAGCTATACTTATATCAGATAAAACAGACTTCAAACTCGAAAAAATAAAAAGAGACCCCAATGGTCACTACATTATGATTAAGGGGACAATACTTCAAGAAGAAATAACACTCATTAACATATACTCACCAAACGAAAGAGCACCAAAATATATCAGACAACTGTTGTCCTCTCTGAAAACAGACATCAGAGAAAACACATACGTAGTGGGAGACTTCAACACACCACTATCAACAATGGATAGATCAACAAGACAAAAAGTAAGTAAAGAAACTAAAGCTCTAAATAAGGACCTAGAGCATTTGGGCTTAACAGACATCTATAGAACACTAAACCCAAAAAAAAACGGAGTACACATTTTTCTCAAGCGCACACGGATCATTCTCCAGGATTGATCACATACTGGGGCACAAGACAAACATCAACAGATACACCAAGATTGAAATTATACCAACCATCTTTTCTGACCACGAAGGCATCAAACTAGAAATAAATCATAAAAAGAAGGCAAGGAACTATCCTACCTCATGGAGATTAAAAACCACACTACTGGAAGACCACTGGACTAACGAGGAGATCAAAGAAGAAATTAAAAAATTCTTTGAATTGAATGACAAGGAGGACACCAATATCCTAAATGTATGGGATGCAGCAAAAGCAGTAGTAAGAGGAAAATATATAGCAATAGAAGCTCACATCAAAAAACAAGAAAGAACTCAAAGAAACAACCTAATCTCGAAGCTCAAAGATCTAGAAAAAGAACAACAAAAAAAAACCCAAAACCAGTAGAAGAAAAGAAATAATAAAAACCAAAGCAGAAATAAATGAAACTGAAACTAAAAAAACAATCCAAAAGATCAATGAAACCAAGAGCTGGTTCTTTGAAAAAATCAATAAAATAGACAAACCCCTAGCCAGGCTCACAAAGGAAAAAAGGGAGAAAGCAGAAATACACAGGATCATAAATGAAAGAGGAGAAATCACAACGGACACAGCAGAAATCAAAAGAATAATCAGTAACTACTATGAACAGTTATATGGAAACAAGTTCAACAATCTAGAGGAGATGGACTGTCCGGGCCAGCCGGGCAGATCAACGGGGTACCCGGGGGAGGAAGCAGGGGCTTGGTATGGGACAGGGGTACGCAAGGAGTGGAGACAAAGCCAGGATCATCGCCAGCCTCATTTATTCAGGAATGTGTACAATGTTATATAGGGTTCAGAGGAGGAGGTCTCTCGTTAACTCTAGCAAGGAGAGCCCACCAATGCAAACAAGCCACAGTAGCAAGCAGGGGGAAAGGTTCAGTCGTCACAATAGGAAACTTGAAACCTTCCCTCGAGCTAACGTTCAGTGCCTGCTTCAGGCAAGAACCCGGATGTTCAGGTCTGGGCCTCAGGTTTGGGCCCCGACAATGGACAAATTCCTACAACTCTACAATCACCCAAAGCTAGATAAAGAAGAAATAGAACACCTAAACAGACCAATTACAAGCAGCGAAATTGAAATGGTTATCAAAAACCTCCCCAAAAACAAAAGCCCAGGACCTGATGGATTTACAAATGAATTCTACCAAACATTCAGAGACGAATTAGTGCCTATCCTTCACAAACTCTTCCAAAAAATTGAGAAGGAAGGGACAATACCAAACACCTTCTATGAAGCCAATATTACACTAATACCAAAACCGAATAAAGACAACACAAAAAAGGAAAACTATAGGCCAATCTCCCTAATGAACACTGATGCAAAAATCCTCAATAAAATTTTAGCTATGAGAATCCAACAATGTATCCATAAGATAATTCACCACGACCAAGTTGGATTCATTCCAGGGGCACAAGGATGGTTTAACATCCGAAAATCAATCAACGTTATCCAACACATCAACAAAAAGAAATATAAAAACCATATGATAATATCAATAGATGCTGAGAAAGCTTTCGACAAAGTGCAACACCCATTCATGATAAAAGCCCTTGAAATTCTTGGGATACAAGGAACATACCTCAACATCATAAAGGCCATCTATGACAAGCCAACAGCCAGTATCATTCTCAATGGTGAAAAGCTGAAAGCAATTCCATTAAGATCTGGAACAAGACAAGGATGTCCACTCTCACCACTGCTTTTCAATATAATACTGGAAGTCCTAGCCAGAGCAATAAGACAAGAGAAAGACATCCAAGGAATCCAAATAGGAAAAGAAGAAGTCAAACTATCACTATTTGCAGATGATATGATAATATACATAGAGAACCCCAAAATCTCCACAGAAAAACTAATTCAACTCATCAATCAATTCAGTAAAGTGGCAGGATACAAAATCAACATGCAAAAGTCAGTAGCCTTCCTATACACAAACAATAAATCTGAAGAAGAAGAAATAAAAAAAACAACCCTTTTATTATTGAAACAAAAAAATCAAATATTTGGGAATAAATCTAACAAAAGAGGTAAAGGACCTATACAAAGAAAACTATAAAACACTGTTAAAAGAAATAGAAGAAGACACAAAGAAATGGAAAGACATCCCCTGCTCATGGATTGGAAGAATAAACATTATTAAAATGGCCATCCTACCAAAAGCAATATACAGATTCAATGCTATTCCAATCAAAATCTCAATGTCATTCTTCAAAGAAATAGAACAATTATTGATGAAATTCATATGGAATCACCAAAAAACCCCGAATAGCCAAAGCTCTACTGAAAAAAAAAGAAGGAAATGGAGGCATCACACTCCCAGACTTCAAACTATACTACAAAGCCATAATCATCAAAACTGCATGGTATTGGCACAAGAACAGACATACAGACCAATGGAATAGAATAGAAAATCCAGAAATAAACCCACAGATTTATGGTCAACTAATCTTTGACAAAGGAGCAAAGACTATGCATTGGAGCAAAGAAAGTTTGTTCAATAAATGGTGCTGGGAAAACTGGGTCGCTACATGCAAAAGAATGAAGCTTGACCACTACCTCACACCATACACAAAAATCAACTCAAAATGGATTAAAGAACTAGACATAAGACCTGAAACCATAAAATACATAGAAGGAAATATAGGCGAAACACTACGGGATTTGCACATCAAAGACATCTTTACAGACACATTACCCAAAGCAGTGATAGTGAAGGCAAAGATAAACAGCTGGGACTACATCAAATTAAAGAGCTTCTGCACAGCAAAAGAGACAATAACAAAACAAAGAGAAACCCCACCAACTAGGAGAACATTTTTGCACCCAACACTAATGATAAAGGACTGATCACAAAAATCTGCAAAGAGCTGATGAGACTCAGCAACAACAAAGAAAATAATCCAGTCAAAAAATGGGCAGAAGAGCTAAAAGAAACTTCTCTGAAGAGGAAATGCAAATGGCCAACAGGCATATGAAAAAATGTTCAACATCACTTGTAATCAGGGAAATGCAAATCAAAACTACCATGAGATACCATCTCACACCAGTGAGAATGGCACATATTAAAAAAACTAGCATCAACAAATGTTGGCGAGGGTGTGGAGAAAAAGGAACTCTTGTGCACTGTTGGTGGGAGTGCAAACTGGTCCAACCACTGTGGAAAGCTGTGTGGAGATTTCTGGACCTACTAAACATAGAGCTTCCATATGATCCAGCAATTCCACTCCTAGGTATTTACCCAAAGGACACAGAAACATCAATTCCAAAGAGCACCTGCACCCCTATGTTTATAGCAGCACTGTTTACAATAGCTAAGCTTTGGAAACAGCCCAAATGCCCAAAATAGATGACTGGATCAAGAAGATGTGGTACATATATACCATGGAATATTACTCAGCATTCAAAAAAGATAAACACATGCAATTTGCAGCAACATGGATGGCGCTGGAAGGGATCATGCTCAGCGAAATAAGCCAAAAGAAAAAGAAAAGTACCGGATGGTCTCACTCATAGCAGGAATCTAGAAAACTTAAATAAGGGACCAGGAAAATGAATATAAGAAAGTGAAAATCAAAATCAACAAAAAACTATGAACCAGAGACACTTTTTGGGGGGTGGGGGCCGGGAGGGGAAGGATTGGGGTCAGAATGGGGCCTTTGCAATTGTATGGGGGAATATAAAAATAAAATTTATTATTTAAAAAAAAATACACAAAGATCTAACCACTTCTCACCATTAATACTATAACTATACTAACACAATAGCTTTCTTAGACTACTTCTTTAACTTCTTGTTTTGTCTCACTGTTCAATTCTTACTTAAGAACAGATTTATTCAATACTAACAACTGCAATAGGATAGAGCGTCCAGGGTAAACTGGACTGAGCTTCAATTAGTATAGAGCAAACTGGAAATTTTAGTAGAGTGATGGAATAGGGAGAGGAGTGAACAGGAGATTGAGCAGTCTGAGAGAAGCAGAAATTTTCAAAAAGTGAGAAGGGGGATTATTTAGTATGATTAGGACATCTTGGTTTGCTAGTTGGCACTTAATGAAGTTAGGTACTAACTCCTACAGAGTCTGAAATACAAAGTCGAGTCTAGTTCATGAGGTTGACTAGAACAAACTGCCAATTCTTTTGGCATCCTTGAGCTTAACCAGGCAGGACTTGAAGGAGGCTCTTGAGTCTAGCTTCTAGGGATATAGCTTTGAGTTGTTAGAAACTATGTTAGTATTGGTTCAAGTCTTTTATATTTTTGTGGGGGGAGGAATGGCACACAAAAAGCAGATATTTGTGTTGACAGACTGTAGTTTTTATAAGCCTAGCTCGAGACCTAGATGAGAGGATGACTCAGAGGAATCTGATTAAAGTTTGATTAAAGAAACCATCTTTGTTAGCAGTCAGAGAAATTTTTTTAATTATTTTATTTTTTAAAGATTTATTTATTTATGCATAAAAGAGCTGGGGTACAGGCCAAAGATGGGTTGGGGAGTGAGAGGATTCACCAGAGACAGAGAGGGGAGAAGAACAGGCAGATCTAATGAAATACACTGCTGAGGGGAGCAGCAGGCGAGACAGGAGAGGTCTGCTGTGCCATGTGGGTTTCTCTCTGGCCGGCCATGGATGAAACTCTTGCTTCATAGTGCAGTGCTTAATCACTTGCGCCACCAGGGAGGACCAATCAGAGAAATATTTTTTCAAAAGTAAATCAATTTCTGTCATAATCTCAAAAAAATTCTCCAGTGGTTACCTTAATACTCAGAAGTAAATTCCTTAATGTAGTATGTAAGGATTTAGATGATCTTCCCCAGTCAGTCCATCCCAAATCATACCCAACAATGTCCTCTTATTCTGTTCCAGATAGTTCACATTCTTTATATTAGTTAAATATACCGAATATTTTATTATCTTAGAGCATTTGTACTTGCTGCTCCCTTTACTTGCAAATTTCTAATCCATATTTTATGTGACCTACTCATTTATACCCTGAGGAACACTCAATATCATCTCAGAGAACCGTCCATGAGCTCTTTAAGATAGCATCCCACCATAAATCATTGACTCTTTGATTTTATGCATAGGACTCATCAATCTGATTATCTTTTATTCATATGTTCATTGTTTAGTTGTAATGATATACTTTCTAAGGACAGGGATGTGTCTCTTCTTCATAGCTCTATGTTATGTATTTAGAAGAGAGTCTAGCCTAGCACTTGGTTGGTACTCAGTAGACATATGTTGAATAAAAGAATGAATTAATTTCCCATATGTGGTTTTATAATTTCATCTGAAAATATTAGTGTTGTTAGACATAGTTTTACTTTTACCTGTAATTTCAAGAAAGAACTTCCTACTCATTCAGAAAGAAGGACAATTAGTGCAGAAATTGGCTTAAAATGAGTCTCAAAATTTACATTGTCTACTTGAGGACATTATGAACAAGACATAGTGAATCTGATAAAAAAAATCTAATGAAGAACAAAAATGTATTTTGATTACCAATACATTAATTAGGAAAGCAAGCATAATCCAAACAAAAGAATGGCAGACAATGGGGAACATTTTAACTTACCCTTATTCAGGTGTATACTTTACCGAATTTAAAACTGCTTTCCTTTTAGCAAAATTTATATCACTACCTCACTACCTGCCCATGTTTTTTTTTTTCTTATCTGATATCTGTTGTTTAGTGAATTAATAGAGCTCTTCTGCCTACAAAATGTCCATCTTCAACCTTTCATCAACTTGAAATAAAGTATGCACTTACTTGAGAGAAAAAGAATTGTCATTTGATGGGGGTGATAATGACTTTCACACATTACGTTTCTGTAGGATTAATGATTAGATATTCATCCCAGGGACATGGGTGTTTTCTGAATGATCATTAATCTCCAGGAAAGCGCCTGCACCTTGATTGTATTCTTTAAATTAAAGCTTAGGGGGAAAACAGAAGACAAGGCAACTGATCACAATTCTCTCAAATTCAAGTACCAGAGTATATTCTGATAAAGAATTCTAGTCTTACAGAATGTCATAATAAATGACTGAAGAAAACAAATGAATATGATTTTTTTTCCAGAGCCCTGGGCCAAATCATTGAGAAATCTTGGTACAATAAATATCTGAGAGAAGTAACATGATAAGAAGCATTAAGGTATTTACCACAAAAACAAAAACAAAAACAAAAAACAGTTAAATATTTTCACCTCTCCTTTACTAATTTTAAACTTTAATAAAGGGATATCCCTCATGAAAAATATGTTTGAATTGGTGAATCTAAGAATAGATTTGTAGGGTAGGATGAAATGGGGAAAAGGTAAGAGAAAGAAGATGAAGTAATGGTCATCTTCCTGTAAGTTCTCAGTTTAAAATGTAAAAGTCACCAGGAAGGCTAGGCCATTTCTCTTTATAATAAGCAGTGGAAAGTCAACATACTAAAATTACACTTACAAATTCATGTACAGGCTATATATAGTGAAACAAGGAAGTTTCATTAAATCTGAAGTGATGTTATTAAACTTTCTTGAGGAAAAATTTAACAGTGGTGCATTGTTAGAGGCAAAATAGTTTTTTGGAAACCTAAACTAGTAAAATAAAAAAATAGTTTGTGAAGTGAAATGTATGTTTTTGTATTCATGCAAAAAATAAAAAAAGATATAATTGGAAATAGACTCTTGCGTGAACAAAACTATCTCTCAAGAGGTTCATAGAAGAGGCTATAAACTTTGTCTCTATAAAAATTAATAAGTAAAAGGAAATGAATAATATTTTGCAAGTTTTCTAGATCTGGAAAAGAAGGTATGGGTAAAAGATTGAAATGAATAATTTTGTTGTGTAAGGATGAAGGAAGTAGGGAGGAGAGCAGAAGGGAAACAAGGATAAGTAATTAGGTAGGATAAATATATAAAAAAGGGGAGGAAATTTTCTGGATTCTTAGCATAAAGGATGTACTAGTGATTCAGAAACCAACTAGAAATCAGATAATTTTAAGCCTGATAATATACGTTACTAGCTGACTCTCTGATAATCCTAAAAGCCTCAGTAACATTCAATGAATCCTCCATTATCTCCTTGGCCATGAGTCTGATTTCTTTCTTGTTTTCAATTCATTCCCTGAACCCCTCTTAGGTGAAGTTCTTGGACTTTTCTCTATTTAATTCACTCTCCTGATAGTGACCTAAAATTCAGATGCATGTAACAAACTCTACTATATCTTTACCTTAATATGTAATAGGCATTTATAATGTAATATGGAAAAACAGACATAATATTTTTTTACCTAATGTATTTTTTCAATATTTTCTTTATTCATGATAAGCAATCTCATTATTCTATTTGTTTAGACTAAAACACATAGAATTGCATTTTTTCTTCTTCCTATTTATCATACATCATGTCCAGTCCATCAAAAAATTGTGTTGGCTCTCCTTACTAGCTCTACTCTAAACTATGCTTATCACATCACATCACTATTTTAATATTCCTCTAGATTTCTCTCTCTCTATCTCTCTTTTGCTTCAACTCTTGTACTCTGACATAATTTTTTTAAAGGCAGAAAGATGCTGGTAGCATACAAGTTAAATTGGTTCACTTCTGCTAAAAGTATTCCTTTTTTTCTCTGGCTCACTGAGTATGACTCAAATCTTTTAAATGGGTTATAAGACTCTTCTAGACCATTATTTCTACTTTTTTCCCCTAGAACTTCTCTTTTTATGATATTTTAATTGTGGTAATGCTGTTTTACATCTTTTTTTTTTTTGTATTTTAGAGCTATGGGATCCCCCTTCAGGTGTTATTGCTATTTCTTTAACTTCATCATCTACTCTTTTTTTTTAACATTTATTTATTTATGCATTCAAGAACAGGGGTGTAAGCCAAAGGTGTAGGGGGTGAGAGGACTCACCAGAGAGAGTGGGGAGCAGAACAAGCAGATGTACGTACTGAAATGCACTGCTGAAGGGAGCAGTGGGCCAGGCAATGAGAGGTCTTCTGCGCCATGTGTGTTGTTAGCCGGCTGGCTGGGATGGAACTAGTGCTGCAGTGGCTGGCTATAGCTTGATAGCATTGTGTTTAATCCCTGCGCCACCAGGGAGGCCCTCATCATCTACTCTTCTTTCTGTCATTCATTTCTTGTCTTGCTATTCCTTGGCCACCCCAGGAATTTTATACCTCAGGGCTTTTCAGTGCTGTGTCCATTCCTAGAAAGTTGTTCCTTCAAATCTTCAAACTGTTTATCCTTCATTTTCTTCAGGGGTTTTATTGAATCATTTAGGTTGCCCTTGAGAAGCTAAGCGATCTTTGAATCTCTACTCTCACCTCCAAACACTGTATCTCACTTCTGTATTTTACTTTTTTTGCCAGAATGGCACCGTTTACATCCAATGTATTGTATTTCTTATGTTGTTTTTAAGTAAGATATTTGGTTGTGATATTTGTTTGCTCTTTGATGTTTCTTTAACAACTGTAACCTGACTGGCACATATGGGAACTGAATAAATATTTTTTGGATGAATTAGTGAGGGTCAATATTTATCAATTGCTTCCAGACAATAATCAAACACAGTTGTTAAAAAATAATATAACCATGTCGATCAAAGAGACATCATCTTTTTTTAATTTTATTTTTTTTCTTTTAACATTTATCATTTTTTACATTTTTAAGACAATATTTGCTCCCTCCCACCCCCTCAGGTGTAGTCTCCGTAGAGTTTCCTTCCCCAAGGCACCCGTGCACCATCACCTCAGTCCCCTGTGCCCCTCCCTCCCTCCCTCTCATCCCTCTCCCTTCTGCTTCCCTGCAGTATGAAAGAGACATCATCTTTATACTGTCAGGTAGTGTTTAATTATTTTCAAACTTTGTAAACATAAATATCATCAATGTCATTTGACAATTTAAATTCTTTACTAAATTCTTATTCTTTTACTTTTTGAACAAAGTTTCCTCACTCTCCTGCATTTTTTCTTTTTCTTTTTTGTTGTCAATCAATGTGTCAAAAGGGCAATAAATATGTGAAAGATGATCAGCATGATATATATTCAGAAAAATTCAATAAAACAACAAAAAAGATTTCATTTTGACCCCCAACATCTGACAAAAACTAAAGGCAAACAGATAGCTGATAAATATGTATGTTGGTAAACCAATTTTGGGAAATAAACCAATAGTATTTTGGGAAGTTAAGGTTCATACTGATGTTCTAGAAGCTCCAATGCTAGGTGTATAAGCCCAAAATAAACATTTGGCCCTGGGAACTTGGGCATATTTACAAGTCAATATACTATTTTTGATAGCAAATAGAAAAAAAAAATGAGTTGTAGTCCTTTGAAGTTATTTATATTATTCATTTACAACCATTATCCTTTCTGACTTTGCCACATTTCCCTAAGGGTATGACATATATCCCCACATTATTGATTTTGGGTTTTGCCATGTGACCTTATTTGAGCAATGAAATATAAGCATAAATGACATAAGTTCTGTTAAATCTTTCATTTAAACCATCTGAGGTCAATTACTTCTGATCTAAGTCTCACGCTTATTCACATGCAGTATTTCTGAAATGCCATGATTTGTGCATTTAGAATAACAGTTGCACAATTCTTATTTAATTAAAATAGGAAAAACATTGTCTGGATTGAACAAGATACTTGTCTTGCAAGGCTTCTGAGAGATGAGTGTGTAAAAAAGACAGTTATGGGAATGAAGGATGTATCACCATGGAGTGTTTGGGTCCAGCAAGTTAGAGCAATTCATCTGGAATTCTCTGACCCTTCTCTCTTTTTATGCTAATGTAGCAAGTCTTGGGACCTAGACACATATTTGGTTAAATGACTTTCTTGTTCTTTTCTACCTGAACTCATACAACCCTTGATATTATGGCAATTACCTCACCAAATGATGAAATGGTCATTTCAAGCCAAGTTAAACCATCAGGGAGTAGAATAACCAGGTATTTTTCCCCAATGCTAAAGAACAGTTGCTCTTGGCAACGCAGACTGGTCAAGGATAACAGTCCTTTGTGTGACCACAGCAGCCTTTGTAGGTGAAAAACCAGAGACAGAAGCATTTAACCCAATATATGGACAAGTGTGTGGAAGGAATCAAGAGAAGCCTTGAGTCATGTCTGATGTATAACGGTAACTATGTCTATTCCCTAGGTCTTTAGGGCTAAATATATAGTTAACAAAATATCAGTCAAGGTTGGTGAAGTTACCTCAGTTAAACAACTCCTTAGATTAGTAAACCTAATAGAGTAAATCTGATATTTAAGACTTCCATAATCTGCTTCTTAGCAGGTTCATGTCCTTAATCCCTAGTACAATTCTTTCTAGAGCCTCCAAGTCTCTCAGTGTAGTTGTTTCACTGTGTTTCATTTTTGATCTTTGTTTTTTTTTTTTTCATTTTCCTTAATTTATTCCTTTTTCATTTTCTCCCTTTCTTTATGTAGAGCCATGTTGACATACATTATTATTTTCTATCATCTAAATAACTACATTTGCTGCATGGCATGTCTTCTGGCAACAAATTCCCTCAAATTTTGCTTATCTGAGAAAATACTTTTCCTTCACATTTGAAGGATAATTTTTCAGGTTACAAAATTCTAGTTTATTTTCTTCTATCCTCTCAAGACATTTTCTCATCTCTGATATCACATCATTTAAACACATAATGCCTAGGTGTAGTCTTTTTTTTTTAATATTAAATTTTATTTTTATATTCCCCCATACAATTGCAAACGCCCCATTATGACCCCAATCCTACCCCTCCCGCCCCCTACCCCCCAAAAAGTGTCTCTGGTTCATAGTTTTTTGTTGATTTTGATTTTCACTTTCTTATATTCATTTTCCTGGTCCCTTATTTAAGTTTTCTAGATTCCTGCTATGAGTGAGACCATCCGGTATTTTTCTTTTTCTTTTTGGCTTATTTCGCTGAGCATGATCCCTTCCAGCGCCATCCATGTTGCTGCAAATTGCATGTGTTTATCTTTTTTGAATGCTGAGTAATATTCCATGGTATATATGTACCACATCTTCTTGATCCAGTCATCTATTTTTGGGCATTTGGGCTGTTTCCAAAGCTTAGCTATTGTAAACAGTGCTGCTATAAACATAGGGGTGCAGGTGCTCTTTGGAATTGATGTTTCTGTGTCCTTTGGGTAAATACCTAGGAGTGGAATTGCTGGATCATATGGAAGCTCTATGTTTAGTAGGTCCAGAAATCTCCACACAGCTCTCCATAGTGGTTGGACCAGTTTGCACTCCCACCAACAGTGCACAAGAGTTCCTTTTTCTCCACATCCTCGCCAACATTTGTTGTTGCTAGTTTTTTTAATATGTGCCATTCTCACTGGTGTGAGATGGTATCTCATGGTAGTTTTGATTTGCATTTCCCTGATTACAAGTGATGTTGAACATTTTTTCATATGTCTGTTGGCCATTTGCATTTCCTCTTCAGAGAAGTTTCTTTTTAGCTCTTCTGCCCATTTTTTGACTGGATTATTTTCTTTGTTGTTGCTGAGTCTCATCAGCTCTTTGCAGATTTTTGTGATCAGTCCTTTATCATTAGTGTTGGGTGCAAAAATGTTCTCCCAGTTGGTGGGGTTTCTCTTTGTTTTTGTTATTGTCTCTTTTGCTGTGCAGAAGCTCTTTAATTTGATGTAGTCCCAGCTGTTTATCTTTGCCTTCACTATCACTGCTTTGGGTGATGTGTCTGTAAAGATGTCTTTGATGTGCAAATCCCGTAGTGTTTCGCCTATATTTCCTTCTATGTATTATATGGTTTCAGGTCTTATGTCTAGTTCTTTAATCCATTTTGAGTTGATTTTTGTGTATGGTGTGAGGTAGTGGTCAAGCTTCATTCTTTTGCATGTAGCGACCCAGTTTTCCCAGCACCATTTATTGAACAAACTTTCTTTGCTCCAATGCATAGTCTTTGCTCCTTTGTCAAAGATTAGTTGACCATAAATCTGTGGGTTTATTTCTGGATTTTCTATTCTATTCCATTGGTCTGTATGTCTGTTCTTGTGCCAATACCATGCAGTTTTGATGATTATGGCTTTGTAGTATAGTATGAAGTCTGGGAGTGTGATGCCTCCATTTCCTTCTTTTTTTTTCAGTAGAGCTTTGGCTATTTGGGGTTTTTGGTGATTCCATATGAATTTCATCAATAATTGTTCTATTTCTTTGAAGAATGCCATTGAGATTTTGATTGGAATAGCATTGAATCTGTATATTGCTTTTGGTAGGATGGCCATTTTAATAATGTTTATTCTTCCAATCCATGAGCAGGGGATGTCTTTCCATTTCTTTGTGTCTTCTTCTATTTCTTTTAACAGTGTTTTATAGTTTTCTTTGTATAGGTCCTTTACCTCTTTTGTTAGATTTATTCCCAAATATTTGATTTTTTTTGTTTCGATAATAAAAGGGACGGTTTTTTTGATTTCTTCTTCTTCAGATTTATTGTTTGTGTATAGGAAGGCTACTGACTTTGCATGTTGATTTTGTATCCTGCCACTTTACTGAATTGATTGATGAGTTGAATTAGTTTTTCTGTGGAGATTTGGGGTTCTCTATGTATATTATCATATCATCTGCAAATAGTGATAGTTTGACTTCTTCTTTTCCTATTTGGATTCCTTGGATGTCTTTCTCTTGTCTTATTGCTCTGGCTAGGACTTCCAGTATTATATTGAAAAGCAGTGGTGAGAGTGGACATCCTTGTCTTGTTCCAGATCTTAATGGAATTGCTTTCAGCTTTTCACCATTGAGAATGATACTGGCTGTTGGCTTGTCATAGATGGCCTTTATGATGTTGAGGTATGTTCCCTGTATCCCAAGAATTTCAAGGGCTTTTATCATGAATGGGTGTTGCACTTTGTCGAAAGCTTTCTCAGCATCTATTGATATTATCATATGGTTTTTATATTTCTTTTTGTTGATGTGTTGGATAACGTTGATTGATTTTCGGATGTTAAACCATCCTTGTGCCCCTGGAATGAATCCAACTTGGTCGTGGTGAATTATCTTATGGATACATTGTTGGATTCTGATAGCTAAAATTTTATTGAGGATTTTTGCATCAGTGTCCATTAGGGAGATTGGCCTATAGTTTTCCTTTTTTGTGTTGTCCTTATTCGGTTTTGGTATTAGTGTAATATTGGCTTCATAGAACGATTTGGTATTGTCCCTTCCTTCTCAATTTTTTGGAAGAGTTTGTGAAGGATAGGCACTAATTCGTCTCTGAATGTTTGGTAGAATTCGTTTGTAAATCCATCAGGTCCTGGGCTTTTGTTTTTGGGGAGGTTTTTGATTACCATTTCAATTTCGCTGCTTGTAATTGGTCTGTTTAGGTGTTCTATTTCTTCTTTATCTAGCTTTGGGTGATTGTAGAGTTGTAGGAATTTGTCCATCTCCTCTAGATTGTTGAACTTGTTTCCATATAACTGTTCATAGTAGTTACTGATTATTCTTTTGATTTCTGCTGTGTCCGTTGTGATTTCTCCTCTTTCATTTATGATCCTGTGTATTTGTGCTTTCTCCCTTTTTTCCTTTGTGAGCCTGGCTAGGGGTTTGTCTATTTTATTGATTTTTTCAAAGAACCAGCTCTTGGTTTCATTGATCTTTTGGATTGTTTTTTTAGTTTCAATTTCATTTATTTCTGCTTTGGTTATTATTATTTCTTTTCTTCTACTGGTTTTGGGTTTTTTTTGTTGTTCTTTTTCTAGATCTTTGAGCTTCGAGATTAGGTTGTTTCTTTGAGTTCTTTCTTGTTTTTTGATGTGAGCTTCTATTGCTATATATTTTCCTCTTATTACTGCTTTTGCTGCATCCCATACATTTAGGATATTGGTGTCCTCCTTGTCATTCAATTCAAAGAATTTTTTAATTTCTTCTTTGATCTCCTCGTTAGCCCAGTGGTCTTCCAGTAGTGTGGCTTTTAATCTCCATGAGGTAGGATAGTTCCTTGCCTTCTTTTTATGATTTATTTCTAGTTTGATGCCTTCGTGGTCAGAAAAGATGGTTGGTATGATTTCAATCTTGGTGTATCTGTTGATGTTTGTCTTGTGCCCCAGTATGTGATCGATCCTGGAGAATGATCCGTGTGCGCTTGAGAAAAATGTGTACTCCGTTTGTTTTGGGTTTAGTGTTCTATAGATGTCTGTTAAGCCCAAATGCTCTAGGTCCTTATTTAGAGCTTTAGTTTCTTTACTTATTTTTTGTCTTGTTGATCTATCCATTGTTGATAGTGGTGTGTTGAAGTCTCCCACTACATATGTGTTTTCTCTGATGTCTGTTTTCAGAGAGGACAACAGTTGTCTGATATATTTTGGTGCTCTTTCGTTTGGTGAGTATATGTTAATGAGTGTTATTTCTTCTTGAAGTATTGTCCCCTTGATCATAATGTAGTGACCATTGGGGTCTCTTTTTATTTTTTTGAGTTTGAAGTCTGTTTTATCTGATATAAGTATAGCTGTTCCTGCTTTCTTTTTTGGCCCATTTGCTTGTAGGATTGTTTTCCATCCTTTGACTTTGAGCCTATTTTTATCTTTTGTAGCTAAATGTGTTTCCTGGAGACAGCAAAAGGTTGGGTTTTGTTTCTTAATCCAGGCTGCAACTCTGTGTCTTTTTATTGAAGAGTTTAGTCCATTTACATTTAGAGTTAATATTGATATGTTAGCATCTGTATTTGCCATTATGTTTGTCTTTCCTTTCATTTTATTTATTTATTCTTTTAATAACTTTTTTTTTTTTGGTCTTCTTTCGTTGTTATTCGTCCCTCTGAGGTTCTGGCTTTAGGATTCCTTGTAGTATTTTTTGGAGTGGGGGTTTAGTCGCAATGAAATTCCGGAGTTTCTCTTTGTCTGGGAAGGTCCATATTCTTTCTTCATGGAGGAAAGAGAGCTTTGCGGGATAGAGTATTCTTGGTTGGCATCTGTTTTCTTGGAGTCTGTTGACTATGTCCCTCCACTCTTTCCTTGCCCGTAGTGTTTCTTCAGAGAAGTCTGATGTCAGCCTGATTGGTTTTCCTTTGAATGTTATCTGTTTCTTCCCTCTTGTCAGCTTCATTATTTTTTCCTTGTCCTGGATTCTTGGGAGCTTTACTATTATGTGTCTTGCTGTGTTTTTCCTTTCGTCGTGGAAGTTTGGTGTTCTTCTTGCTTCTTGTATATCAATTTTCAGCTCCTTCTTCGCATTTGGGAAGTTCTCTTCAATTACCTCCTGGAATATTTTCTCTGTTCCTAAATCTCTCTCCTCTCCTTCTGGAATTCCTATAACTCTTATATTTCCTTTCCTCATGGAGTCAGATAGTTCCCGAAGTCTTTCTTCATTCTTTTTCCTTCGTACTTCTCTTTCCTTTTCTGTTTTGGTTCTTTTTATTTCTGTGTCTTCAAGATTACTTATTCGTTCTTCCATTTCATCTATTCTGCTTTCATTGCTTTTCCCAGAGTTCTTTAGTTTCTCCATTAATTCTTTGATCTCCTGCATTTCTCTTACTTCCCTCTTTAGGGACTCAATTTCCTTCTTCTGATCTATCACTTTTTTAATCATGGCAATTTTAAATTCTCTTTCTGGAAGGCTCAGAAGTTCTTCCAAGTTGCTGTCGTTGCAATCTGGGGAGTGGTTTTCTTTTTGTGGTGTGCTTCTTTCCTGAGGAGTTGTTAGGTTGCGTGTGGTTCTTCTACTCCTTACTGTCTGTTTTCTAATTTGTCGTATGCGTTGGGACACTGTGTTGCTCGGACTGACTGACATCTTGGGTGAACTTCTCCGCTCCCCTCTGGCTCTTCCAGGAGCCATCTCTGTCTTCTGGGGGAGCTTTCTGCTGGTTTTAGGCAGTTTTTACTGAAGAAATGTCCCTGTTCTCAAATGGCGAAGCGGGATGCAGTCCCTGCGCCTCCGGTTTCAGGCACACTCTTCTGCGCACCCGGTCTGCCCCGGACGTGGGTGCCTGCTCCCTCTGTGGGCTCAGACTGCTGGTCGGAAGGGGCCTGGTGTGGGCTAACTTCCTGGCTGGCCACTGGGTCCTCCAGAAGCCTTCTGCCCTTTTCAAGCAGTCTTAAGAAATTTCCTGTTTTATGTTAGTGACTTTTTTTTTCCTGGTCGCTAGGTGGCGCCAGAGATCTCTCCTATTGTCCTTGGGGGGCTGTTTTTCGCCTCCCCCCACCCTGTGGGACAGGGAACAGAGCGGGAATGGTAGGGTACACCTCAACAGCTTTGGGGTGCTGTGTCTGCCTTGTGCCCCACCGTCGTGGAGAACCCACGCCCCGAATTTTCGTGCCCCGGGTCTCAGTTCAAAGCCCTCAGTTCCAGGACGCGGGCTGTAGCCCAGTTCAGTGGCGCGGGAATGGCGCCTTTTGCACCACTCCCGTGCCAGGGCGCCTGGTTCCTGCTTACTCAGGGAGGGACCTTCACCTCAGTGAGGACCTCCGCGTGTCTCCCGGCAAGCCTAGGTCGTCTCCCCGCAAGCCTAGGTCGCAGGCGCAGGGACCTGGGCAGCCAATATCCAGGTCTGCACTTGCTTTTCAAGCGCGCCGAGCGCGCCGCTTTCCGCGCAAGCTTACCGGCAGCCCGGGCTGTGTGCGCGTCTCCCGGGGTCTTTGTTCTTCTCTAATGGCGCCCGGAGCAGTTCGCTCACCGAATCCTGCAGGGTTCGCCTCAGCTCCCGTTCACGGGGTGTGGTGGCTGCAATAGTTCCTTTCCACTCACAGTCCCGCTTGCTGCGTCGTTTGTTTTTGTTGGCCGTTTTGGTTTGTTGTTTTCCTCCTCTCTGCAGGTCAGAGAGTGCAGACTCTGTGGGCGGGGGAGGGGAGCAGGGTTCTGCGCTTCCCTCCCTTCTAGTCCTCTTTTGTGGCCAGTTTCTTCTTCGGGTAGTTTGCTGGAGTCACCCGTTTATCTTCCGTGTCCCAGTTCTCACTGGGACCTGCCGCTTTTCCTCCCTTTTAACTTTTTTTAATGGGAGATCTTACTCGCAGCATCTCCTCGCCGCCATGTTGCTCCGCCCATCTTTTGATCTTTGTTTTTTTTTTTAATTTATACAAGAACTGGGGTACAGGCAGAGGCGTGGGAGGGTGATAAGATTCACCAGAGACAGAGTGGGGAGCAGAACAGGCAGATGGACGAAAGACACTGCTGAGGGTAGCAGCTAGTGAGGCAGGAGAGGTCTGCCGTGCCATGTGGGTACCTCCCTGGCCAGCCGGGAATCGAACACATGCTGCAGAGGCTGAGGACAGCTTCACAGCGCTGCACTCAACCTGCTGTGCCACTGGGGAGGCCTGATCTTTGTTTTTACCTTCCAGGAACATAGTTTTCCTGCATTTGAAGCTGTCCATTACCAGCAATCATAATGAAAAGAACATGTTAACTGGGATGAAATAAACTGGATTTGTGTATCAGTGCCACAACTAATCTTGTACATAAACACCTCCTAAATGGATATAGTACACATTGGATGTCTTATTCTCCAATTTAATTTATAGTCAACAAATTTTAATCATAAATGTGCAAATAAGTTCTGGGTCTTTGAAGGTAGGAAGGAATACATTATTATCAAATATTATGAAATCATTTTTATGGTTACATTAATAATTTTTACTATGGATCTTAAGTGACCTGGTCAAGATATAATTTTGAATCATTTCAAAGTACCACCAATCTGTTACCAAGAGAAAACTGGTAACTTCATTAAAAAAAGCTAGCACTCTGGGCTTCCCCGGTGGCACAGCAGATCAAATGCAGTGCTGTGGAGCTGTCTGCAGGCTCTACAGCGCAGGTTCAATTCCTGGCCAGCCGGGGAGATACCCACATGGCATAGCAGATCTATCCTGCCTTCTCTGCTGCTACGCTCCGCAGTGTCTTCAGTCCATGTGCCTGTTCTGCTCCCCGCTTTGTCTCTGGTGAATCCTCTCACCCTCCCGCACCTCTGACCTGTACCCCAGTTCTTGTATAAATAAAAATAAATCTTAAAAAAAAAGTTAGCACTGTTTGGTGATGACGATAAACAGGTGAAGAATAAGTTAAATTTACCTGGCAAAATAAATATAATTGAATTTATGGTACAAAGACAATTCACAAAATGGTGACTATATCTACTGTACCTAACATATTAATTATACTCAATAAAAGTAGTAATGATGTGTTCAGTTAAGGTGAAAGTATAAAATAAAGTTCTTGGAGCAGAATCACTTGATTGTATATCTTCACATTTTATAGAAGTCGGGTGCATTATATCTCCAAAATGGATTTTAAAATCGCTGGCACCTTGAATTTTAAATGGTCTTGCATGAATTCATGCATGAGTCACATAAAGACTAGACTTACTGTATCAAGCGTTTCATTTATAAAGCAGCTTTCTACAGAGATATGATAATCAGAACTGCACTACTGTGAAAAGCTTCCTAATGATGGTACAAAACTCAAGTTTATGTAGATAAAATGGGTTTTGCAAGCAAAAATTTGAAGAATCATTGCAAAAACTAAACATACGTAAAAAATGCAATTTAGAATGTATATTACTTGGGGCCTCCCTGGTGGCGCAGAGGTTGAGCGCTGGGTTGAGAAGCTGCCCGCAGCCTCTGCAATGCCAGTTCGATCCCCGGCTGCCGGGTGAGGGTCCCACATGGTGCGCAGACCTCTTCTGCCGCCCGCTGCTCCCCTCAGCAGTGTACTTCGATCCTTCTGCCTGTTCTGCTCCCTGCTCTGGCTCTGGTGAATTCTCTCACCCTCCTGCACTTCTGACTGTACCCAGTGCTTGTATAAATTAATTAATTAATTAATTAATTAATTAAAAAAAAGAATATATATTACTTGTAGTGCACTGTAAACATGATTTTAGATTTAGCTTTTTACTTATTTATTTATTATGGTTACTGTGAAAATTTTTATCCTGTTGAATATATTCCTTTTTTGTACATGTTCTATACTATGAACACTTTACAAATCGTCTGAAGTCCCTCTTATATTTTTTGGGGGGTGACATCTTTATTTTTCTTAATTGAGGTAACATTGGTTTATATCATTGTATGCATAAATAAATAAATCTTTAAAAAAATTAAGTGATATTCAAATCATATTTGTTAGACTTAAGCATCTTATTAGATTTATACATGGATATGTAAGTATAATTTTACATAAATATACATGTAAATCATTTAATTCAGAGGGAATAATAATGGGCAGGTTTTGTAGAACCTGAAATTTATTTAACTAGGAGGTTCTTTTTAAGAAAAATAATGCAAAATTATAAATATAGGTCCTTAGAGCATTCTTTGAAGTTCATACTGCTTCTTGATGGCCAGCACTAACTAGTCTAGAGAAAGATTTACTATTTTAGAAAAGACCGCGAATGTTCATGTTAAGTCCAAAAACTTAACACAAGGTGAATGAGATGAAGGGAAGGCTATAATTGAAATAGTTAAGATTATTAAATGACTGGTGTTAAGACAGTTCTAAAAAAATTTTTAAAAATAGAACCAAACATATGTGAATACATTGCTTCACTTTTTCCAGGTATTTGGATGGGGCCAGTGAGAGAGAAAACTAAAACTTCACCATGTTTAGCTTTGCAATGCAGCCACATGCGCAAACACGAAGTTCAGAGATTTACATTCAAGTTCCAGTTTCTTCATATACCAGTGCTCTTAAATTGCCTTTTTTTTTTAAATCAGCCTATGCTTTTTTTTTTTAAGATTTATTTATGCATAGAAGAATGGGGGTACAGGCCAGAGGTGTTGGGGGTGAGAGGATTCATCAAAGAAAGAGTAGGGAACAGAACAGGCAGATCGACTGAAACACACTGGTGGGGAGCAACGGGTGAGACAGGAGAGGTCTACAGCACCATGTGGGAATCCCCCTGGCCAGCCAGGAATCGAAGCCACGCTGCAGAGGCTGTGGAGAGCCTCACAGCACTGCGCCCATCCTGCTGCACCATGGGGGAGGCCCGCCATTTTTTTTTTTTTTGGTCAAATTTTGATTTCTTTTTCTATAGAATAAAAACTCTAAAGTCCTTTCTGCTTTTGGAAATCTGTATCACATTATAGTGGTATCATGATATTTGCCTGTATTTTCAAGTTAATTTCTAATCTATAGATGAAAAATCTGAGGGTTATAGAAGTTGGGAAATATGCCATGGCCATTTGGAGTGGCATGGAGTGAGAAGAAAGCAAAGTCAAATTAAGAATTTAAATCTAATGTGTTTATTACAGAAGACACGGCCTTCCATTAGTCAAGCTAGAAAATTCTACAAAATTAAGTTGCAGTAAGAGTCTGATTCCAATGCAATCAATTCCATTTCTTTTAGGAAATTTAAATATACAAAGAAATAAAACAATTCTTTGTTCTTCAAATAAGTTAAGACTTATAAGCAAACACAATTTTCCATAGTAATTTAAAAACTAATACTTATAAATAACAAATTACTATAAGAATTGAATCATATTACTCTATAATTTATTTCAAATGCTAATGTCAGCAAAGTAGTCTCGTGATACAAAAGCAGATGTAGATTTTCATTATACATAGTTTGCATAAATGTATCATCATTTGTGTAATTAATTTCATACTAATTATCATATGTCTTATTTTAAATTTTCAGTATTATAAATAGCATTGACTTGAGTGAGGTTTTCAAAATGTATCTCCTTCCAAAGTTGCATTTTCCTTTTGAGATTCAAATTCATTCATAAAATTGCTTTCTTACTTCTCTATTTGGCTATAATAAGGAACTAGAAACTCAACATGTTCATAACCAATGAATGATATTCCATCACTGTCTCTGTCTTCTTCTTGTATTCCTTCTGTTTCCAAGAATGAGCACATCACTACAATTTGTGTTATCATCACAGGCTGAGAAGTTATTGGAAATTCCTTTCCATTGAAATTCATATGCAGTTAAAATGTGTTATTGATTTTATTCTTACATAGCTCTCAAACCCATTTACTTTTCTGCTTGTTCACAGATCCACTCTTGTCAAAAACATGATCAGATTTTGGTTGGTTTCCAGAAAGTCTTGTAATTCCAAAAAGTCTCTACCCTCCAACAACTTCAAATATTAGTCCACACTTCAATAAATATATTTTTGAAACACAAATATGATCATGTGACTTTCTGCTTAAAACCTTCATAAGTGTTGCATTGCTGTTAGAACACATTAAATTTCCTTGACATAACTTATAAGTCTGCATGGTCTGACATCTCTATAACTTACCAACCTCATCTCATAACACAATAGTTTGTTCCTTATATTCACCATTCTCCCTCCTACTTCAAAATGTATGCCATAAATATTCAGTTTCATCTTTTTTTTCTTTTTTTTAGAGATTTATTTATTTATGCATACAAGAACTGGGGTACAGGCCAGAGGTGCGGGGGGCAAGAGGATTAACCCGAGACAGAGTGGGGAGCAGAACAGGCAGACTGATGAAATACACTGCTGAACGGAGCAGTGGGTGAGTCAGGAGAGGTCCGCTGAGCCATGTGGGTAGCTCCCTGGCCGGGATCGAACTCGTGCTTCAGTGGCTGCAGATAGCTTCATAGGTTGAGTCTCAATCCCTTGTACCACCAGGGAGGCCCTCAGTTTCATCTTAACAAGACATCAATAAATTATCATTCATTTATAAATGAACAAGAAAAAATAGTAGTAAAGAGAAAGACATCTAAATGATGGGAAACTAAGCATTTTGGAACAGCTTTACTTTCTGCATGCCTGAGCATGGTGATTCCCAGGACAATGCCCCAAAAGCTGCAAAATCTCAGGTCTGCTGGAGTCCTGATACTAGCTTCCTTTCCTTCCTCCTTTCATATTCCTCCCCCTAAGTTAGCCAGTAAGATGGTCCCCATTATGAATCTCCTGTGATTTAAACCTTTGGGCAACCCTCATATTTTATGAGGATCAGTGTATGTGAGAGACAGAATACGACAGAAGTGATTATATGTCACTTGTGCAAGTAGGGCAATTATGTGCCACTCCAGCTTTTGTTATTTCATATTCTTTCTCGCTTTCAGATCTCTTGCTCAGAGATAATTCAGCTACCTTATCTTGAGGCATTCAACAGACACTGAGAAACCCACATGGTGAAAAAGAGTAAGAGTCCCAGGTCAAGAATCAGCAAGGAAGTGAAGACTCTTGATAACAATCTTCTTGCAGGCAGACCCTCAAACCTCAGTCAAAACTTTAAGTTGATGCAGCCCAGTTGACAGATAACCTATGAGAAATTCTCAAGTCCGTTTAGCTTAATTGCTCTATGACTCCAGAACCTTAGAAACTTTGAGATAACAAATGATTGTTTTAAACTTTAAGTACTGGAATAATTTGTTATTCAGCAATGCATAACTAATGCAATCACTATAGTACAAAATAGTCACTGATTTTGCATTTTTATCTTTAAAGTGAGAATAAAAACAAAGTTGACAGTACTTGAAGATCAATAGATGAAAGATCTTTTGAGTTAGAATATATTTAATTTGAGCCCAAACTACTTGTTTAATTTTAGTTTCAAAATGGTGAAGAAAGAAATTTAATGAAAAGTTAATTGAGGGCCTCCCCAGGTGGCACAGCCATTGAGCGCTGGGCTGCGAAGATGCCCGCAGCCTCTGCAGCTCCGGTTCAATCCCAGCCTGCTGGAGAGGGTCCCACATGGCGCAACAGACCTCTCCTGCCGCGCCTGCTGCTCCCCTCAACAGTGTATTTCATCAGTCTGTCTGTTCTGTTCTCTGCTCTTGCTCTGGTGAATTCTCTCATCTTCCCGTGCTTCTGACTGTACCAGTGCTTGTATAAATAAATAAATAAATCTTTAAAAAAAAGTTAATTGACTGAATGTTTGTATTTTAAAGTTTTGGGGTATCTTTTTTGCTCATTTATCTTCTTTATAGCTCTTAATATGGGAGAACAGACCTGTGGCAATTTTATAAAAGAGTCACCTTTCACTGTCAACTCAAGGATCTGACAGGCCAGAGTATGGAAATCATCTTGGACAATACCCAACACAGCTCAATGATAAGGCTTCTCCATTTCTGAATTTTCTTAATCCTATATCTTTGATACAATTGCTTTCTTGTTTGCCTTCATTAATTGTAAACACTCATTCAGTTTTTGCTGAGACTCACACAGGTTTAGTTATCTTACACATTCTGATGATTTATTTGTTAAGTACTCAGGTCTTCATAATATCAGAATCAAATCCCAGACTTACGCATTTTTGAGCCATAAAGATTCCCTTCCATGTAACAAATCCCCTGCAGTTTTTTAAAATGATCTTTATGTATACAAAATTCAACTCCCAATATTCATCTGCAAATTCTAGTAAACATAGATGCAAAATGTCATATTCAGCAATAGTAATGTGATAATATTGATTTATTCTTTAAAAAAATAGCTAAATTCTGCATATCTGCCAAGCCCACAATTTGACAATGTTTAAATTTTCAGTTCAGTTGAGTAACATTGTCACCAAAGGTATGAAGCATAGTTTTCAAATTTTATGAATTTATATTGTATGAATTTAATAGTTCATTTACATTACCATAAACTTTGATGATTTAGAAGTTATCTTTGAGGTTAATCTACATTTGCAGTGACCTATTTATTACTATTTATCTTTATATTCAAGAAAATAGAAAACATTCATATATTCATCAACAGCTTTGTACAAGTAGTAATTCTGGTACAGGAGATTTCTGAGAGAAAAAAAAATAAAGGAAATTTAGAAATATAAATCCACTCAGCATGCTCAAGTGGCTGTATACAGGAAGTTAAAAATAGGCTGCTATGCACCCTTCAATACCAAAAATTCATTTGTTTGTAAGTTTTCTCTCTCAGAGACCTTTGATCTGAATCCTATTTCCCATCTTGCAACTTCAATATGTATAATGTTGATTCATTATTTTCTGACATTTTGCTTCTTAGTGAGCAGGTGGAACTCTAAAATGGCATATAAAAGCAATTTCTAATGGTGTTTCCAACACCTAAAAGGCAATCTATTTTTCAGTGACTGATTTGAATGTAGAATCTCAGGTTTGAGGCTCTGAACTGAAGATTTCATAAGAATGTGCAATTTTTTTTTTTTTGCCTTACTATTCAAGGGGGTTTTGGTGACTTAAAAAAAAAAATTCTCTAAGTGTGAGCATGTAAAATTTTCATGAGAATTGATTCATCCGATGAAGCATTACATCAGATGTCACAGTTTGGGAAGCCATTACTGTTGTCATTAGCATGTTCATTACTTTTAGCAAACAATATGAAAATTATTTCACAACCTTGCTGAGATTTCAGATTTCAGATACTATGAAACAATTAGGCAAATCACACTTGATTAAAGATCAAAATAGGGCCTCCCTGGTGGTCTAGTGTTTAAGTCTCAGTACTATCACCACTACAACCTGAGTTAGATCCCTGGCCAGGGAGCTAACCCACATATGGCACAGCAGACCTCTCTTCTGTCTCACCTGCTGCTCCCCTCAGCAGTGTATTTCAGTAGATCTGCTGTTTTGCTCCCCACTCTGTCTCTAGTGAATCCTCTCACCCCCCCCCGTAACTATGGCTTGCACCCTAGTTCTTCTATGCAAAAATTAAAAAATAAATAAATAAATAAAAATAAAAATTGGTGACTACCATTTAGTATGTTTAAGAAGAAAAAAATTTGGAATAACAAAGGAAGAGAGCATGCTCTCTCAATGTCATTGCTGAGCATTTCTTAACAGGATTTCCTAAGGCTTACTCCACAATCTAGATGAATATACGTGCTTGAGTTTGCCATTTGCTTTTGAATTGAGCCACGCACTGTATGGATTTATAATTTAACTTGTACATTTTTGTTTGACAATTATGCAAATTATTTCATTCTGATAGAAATAACCTTAAGTTTATGGTTATGATTTCATTTGCCTTGTAGGTTGTTAACTGGATTTGTAAATAACAATCTTTTTCCTGTGTTTATTTTTTATTGCTTATAAACTACTCATATCTACAAATAGTATTTTAGTCAGCTTTACCATCTTGCTGGTTTCTTTGAACACATTTTTGACAAATTTATGGAACAATTTCAGTATCTTTCACTAAAAATTATAGACATTCTTAAGCAGTGGTACATAGAATTGTGAATATAACGGCAGCATATGGGAAATGCCTTAACTAGAAATATCTACTAACAGAATTCTAATCTATACCAAAATGGCCAATATAATGAGCTATCTACCACGGAGAGAAAAACACAAACCTATGCTTCAGTTGATTAACCTTTTTTTCACATGCATGCAGAAAGAATCTCAAGCTAATCAAGTGCATCTCTGTTTAATAGCACAGACTGCTCATTTCTCATAGCAATATTCTGCTAAAGGATAACAAGAGATGAATATATCCATTATCTAAACCAACATATTAGCTAAATTAGAAAAGAGATCCCAGTCAGTGTGATTTGACTTCCGTATGAAAATAGAATGAAGACAAGTGATAAAGAAAAATGGAATCTGGGACTTGTGGAGTTGCTTGCTGGGGAGTCTGCTCCCCAGCTCATTTCTTTTTTTTTTTTTGGTAAAAAAGACTTTAGAGGGCCTCCCTGGTGGTGCAAGGGGTTAAGACACAACCTATGAAGCTACCCGCAGCCACTGCAGCACGAGTTTGATCCCCAGCCAGGGAGATACCCACATGGCGCAGCAGACCTCTCCTGTATTGCCCACTGCACCCCCAGCCATCTATTTCAGTCAGTCTGCCTGTTCTGCTCCCCTCTTTGTCTCTGGTGGATCCTCAGACCCCCCATGCCTCTGAGCAGTACCCCAGCTCTTGTATGCATAACTAAATAAATCTTTTAAAATAAAAAAAAAGACTTTAGAAAATTAGGAGATTCAGGAAGCTCTAGTGAAATCAAAATTTTCAAAGCAATAAGTGACCATACTCTTCTTTTATGACTCTACCTCCCTCTTCTTTTATTTGTAACTTCTGCAAATCATACTTAACACCAAATGTAAGAGCAAATGACAATTACACCAAAGTCCTTAATTTTTATCAGTTTATCAGCCCAAATGGTGATAGAACTAAGATTTGCCTGTAAGACTCATCTGGAATTCTCCAACATTCCTTGGTATGACTTTTCTCTGTCTCCTTTGCATTTCACACAATGTTTAAAAATGTCCTATATATTCAAATCAATATATAAAAGTAATCCAAATGACTCTGTGCAGGGTTTACCAAGAATCAGTATGGTACTTTTTTTAGATGGATATTTTTATTTTTTTAACATCTTTGTATTTTGTTATAGGGAGTGTTTGTTCTAATCTGAAATGTGAGCAATTTGGGATATATAATCTCTTTGTTAGGGATGAACTATTTCATAAATGGGGGAATTTTTTGTCCATTCATAAGAATATGCAGCTGTTTTAGAGACTGGATGATTCTTGGCACTATGACAGTGGGTGTGATTCATTCCCAGTAGATGATGCTAAGTATATAGTGTTTAGAAGTAACAACAACACTGTTATAATAATAACAATATTCTAATATTCTTAGAAAACAGCAAATCCAGTCCATATTTGTCTTTCCTTCATTTTTTATTTCAATTTGTCCTCATTGATATGTTAATACTTGCTTCATTTTTTAACTTTAATCATAAATATTTGTCTCATTTATTAACTTTTATGATTTTGCTTAGTAGGGGGATTTTGAAGACATGCCTGGGACTACCTGATTGTCTATGAAACCAATTAAGTATTTATTTCCAAAATAAGATCACAAGTAATTTTCAATATACCCAATTTATTTTAGAAATTGCTATTTAAGTATAAACCTGCAAAACAAATGAGATGAAAAGCTTATAAAATACAATGAACTGATGAATAAAAGTAATAATTCAACTTTTAGATAGTAGGTTTATATGAATGAATTGAAATTTTATTGAGATATGTAATTTCCTTATTTTTGCATAATGAGAAGCACTTTGGTGAAGTGAGAAAGTTTTGGTAGTTTATAAACATGAATTGTGATTTATACATACACAATTATGATATTATGTCTATGTATGACAGCTTATTATTGGAATTGATATTCATTTCTAAAATTCTACATAATACAATGCAATCACCTTTTTATAATTCAGCACAGTGTACTTAAGTAGATACTTAAAATGTATAATGTCTTGTGGAAGAAAATCATCTTCCAATAAAATAAAGATGTTCACATCTTGAAAAGCTGTTTTGCAGTACCGCTGCTGCTCTTTGGAAGAGAGTATATTTTACTATTCTTTTAAAAATTTTCTTCTAACAATTTTCTTCTTTAATAAGAAAATTACTATTTCTCAAGAAATTAAAAATAATCTTTGTATGAATGTGTATTAAAAAACTCAAAAACTATATGCCCAAAACAGGTAATTTTAAAGAGAATTTCTATATTTAAATTAGTCAATATACTTAAGTTTCCAATTATTTAATACATTATGAGAATGCTCTGGAATAAAAGAGTATATACCAACTGGAATAGAAACATGTTCTAACTGAAAGCATAGGAGAAGTAATACCTATTGTAGCTAAATTAATATTTTAATATATTTTTGAAAGTTGGGGACTGATGGGGCCTCCCTGGTGGCTCAAGGGGTTGAGACGCAACCTATGAAGCTATCTGCAGCCACTGCAACACGAGTTCGATCCCAGCTAGGGAGTTACCAACATAGTGCAGCAGACTCTCCTGACTTGCCAGCTGCTTCCCTTAGCAGTTTATTTCAGTCAATCCCCCTGTTCTGGTCCCCACTCTGTCTTTGGTGAATCCTCTCAAACCCCACACCTTTGGCCTGTACCCCATTGTTTGTATACCTAAATACATAAATCCTTAAAAAAATTGGGGGTGAAATAATTTCAAACTTAAAAGAGGGAGAAATATAAAGATTGTTATAATCAACTTTACTTGAGACTACTCTTTTCTGGTGTTTGGTCATGATGCCATTGAATTAATCATCAAAGCCAAAATGTATAACAAAACATTGTGTCCTTTGTGAGAATTACATCTGGAGACACACTGTGTACATTACCCTTAATGGCGAGGCTAACGGGCAAGCTGTTGTCTGATTTGTCGATGGTATAGATAACATTTTTTCCCTTGTTATAGCTAAGCAAACCAATTTATTAGTCATTACTCCTAAGATGTTCCTCCATAGAGAGAAGTTCCAAAGTGATTTCTCCTCAGATTTTAAGGCTTACTGGACCATCTACTCACAACCTACTTCTGAAAGAGCTATTTCTCCTCAGATTTTTCTCCTAAGATTAGTTGCAGAGTGCCATTTCTCCTCAGATTGCTGTCCTCACAGGCCTGTATTCCCTCAGAAAACTGTTCATAAAGAGTCATTTCTACTTAGATTTTTATACTAATAAACCTATCTTTTACTTGGAATCTAGTTCCTTAAAAGTAATTTCTACTCAGAAATTCTCCACACAGTCCTGCCTACTACTCAGATTTTAGTTCCAAAGGAGTCATTGAGCCTCAGATTATTCTCCTCAAACTAGTTGCCAAGTGTCATTTCTCCTCAGATTTTCTCTTGACAGACCTTTCATCTCACAATCTAGTTCCCAAATGTTGTTTCTCCTCAGATTTTTCTCCTCACAGACCCGTCTTTTCCTCACAATCTAGGTCCTAAAAGGGTCATTTCTCCTCAGAATTTTCTCCTCACATTAGTTCCCAAGTGTCATTTCTCCTCAGATTTTTCTCCTCATAGACCCATCTTCTCCTCAGAATCTACTTCCTATAGGGTCATTCCTCTTCAGATTGTTCTCCTTAGACACTAGTTCCCAAGTGTCATTTCTCCTCAGATTTTTCTCCTCATTCACCAGTTCCTGAAGTGTCCTTTCTCCTCAGAATTTTCTCTTCATACACTCGTTCCAATATTCATTTCTCATTTGATTATTTTCTCACATACCTCTCTTCTCCTCTGTATCTTTTTCCTTAGGAGTCTTTTACCTCAGATTTTTCTCTTTTCAGAATATTTCCCAAGAATATTTCTCCTCAGATATTTCTCCCCACTGACCTCTCCTTCTTAGAATCTACTTCCTAAAATGCTATTTCTCCTCACATATTTCTTCTCAGGTTTTTGTTCTGAGTCCTGATAGCTCATTTCTTTCAGATTTTTCTCCTCTGATATTAGTTTCTTAGAATTCATTTCCTACAATTTTTTCTGTATATATTAGTTCCCAATGAGACATTTTTTTTCTCAAATATTTCTCATCATAGGCCTTCCTCTCCTCAGAACTTTTTTTTTGAGCATTCATTTAATGATACATCCAACCGGCGTTGCAGAGGCTGCGGGCAGCCTCACAGCCCAGCGCTCAACCGCCTGTGCCACCAGAGGAGGCCCCATAATGAGTTTCTTATTATATGATTGGGAGAGCCTCATTCCTGAAATGTTTTGTCTTCTCAATAAAACATGTTGCAAGTTAAATAAAATTTAACAGTGTGTAAAATGTATGCTTTGGTGACAGTTTTGATTTTTTTTCTTAACTCTGAATATCAAATATGGGCTCATTACTCTCAACACTCTATTCCCTGTAGAAACGGAAGGTAGGTATAGCACAGTAATGAAATCTAGAGCAAATCCCCAAATCTCATTTGAACAATTAAATTCCAACCTTCTTCCCTTATCAAAATCATCCTGAAGTTGTTAACAAGCAGGTCTACCAAACTGATTTACATTTCATAACTTCTTTGTTTATTTGGTTTAAGCAAGAATGGTGTGGGAGGGGGATAGTAACAGGAAAGAAGCAGATGATATTTTCAAAGGGTGATTTTGCTTGAGTATTGGCTATCCATAGAATAGTGTCTACATTTGCATATATTCTCCTTTTCCCATTTGCTGGTCTAGGAGGCAAGGGAACAAATCTATATTCATAGACTTAAAATGTGGACAGGCCTTATCTTGTCATGTTTGTAGGAATCTGCTGCCTAAAGGTGAAGCCAACCTTTTCACCCAACTAAGTACCAAGTTAAATCATTTAACAATGAGTATCCAGTCTTTGTTTCTCTGCAGTACATTCTTCAAGAAGGAAGGATTTGAATCCAGTAAGGCCTTCCTTTGGCATCAGCATGTCTTTATGTCAGGACATAAAGACTTAAACTTAGAAACCCTTTCTGTGAAAAATTAGCATTCTTAATAGCAATGAGTCACTATTGTTACCTCTTAAACTAAATTCAAACTTTTATTTATTGGAACAGTAAAATCTGTGGGCTGTTTCCTGGGTTGAGATATTCACTTTGGTTGTCTAATAAACTCTAACTAATTTTGAAACATTATTTTCAGTTAAATTCCACTGAAACTATTTCACCTGTTTTTTCCATTTAAAAACAAATCTCATTTTCTTTGGCTTTCCCACCTCTGAATATCCTTCTAGTTTTCCATGACACTATCCCTTAGCAGTTGACTTCATGGGTAATTCAGAGAAGTAATTGTCCATTCTTTCATAAAGAAATAATGTTAATTTTCACACTTATGATTTAACCTTTACATATATACCTTTGCATGAGCCAGATCATATTCTCTCCTATTGCCTGTCAGTGAATGGTTCTGGGACCAGCTGCATTACCATCACCTAGATCATGTTCGAAATATATTGTGCAGGTTCAAGTCCCATCTCAGAACTTTTTGAATAAGAATCTGAATTTTCACAAGAGTCCAAAATGATTCCATTTCCTACTAAAACTTAAGAATCAGACAATCCATGCTTATCCTTGTGTAACTGTGTGATGGAGAGGTACCAAGTGACTGAAAGTTATAAAGGGGTACATATTCTAAGGGATTGGGGCACCTGCAAGCACAAATGCAAAGAAAATATACTCTTAGTGTAAAAAATCTTTAATTCTGTGCATAAAGAGATAGAAGAGAAGAAAGATACTCCTAATTAAACTCCAAAAATTACCTATTCCCTCTTAGGCATCTGCCCAGCCAAATAGGCTCCACCAAAGGGGTAGCTGAGGCCTGAGAGCTTTCCAGTTGTCTAAGGCATCTTTTGTTAGGGAAACTCAGAAATGGGTTAGAGAAGGCTCAAAGAACTAGGACAGAAAGAAAGGTGCAAAATTCAAAATGTGCCATATAATCTACCACAAGATCAAGATAAAAGCTGCCATTACCTCTGCCAAATGCTGACGTCTCCACATCTCCCCTTTTAAGTGTCTCTCCTTCACATTTCCCTTTTTCATGTGTCTCCCTTCCTCCTTAATTCTTCCTCCTATGTATATTCATCTTGCTCCTTCCCAGGTGTCCCCTATTTAGCATAGCATCCTAGGAATTGTTCAAGGAAGCTGCATACAAACGGAGATGGGAGTATGGTCACCTGTTCACTGTGCTATGATGTTTTCTCCTTTCACTGAGATGCATTCTGTAACACCTTCAGCTTCTTTCAAGTCTTCCAAAGTTTCAATTCCCATCTATATTCTGAATTTTTGGTTAGTTCAATCAGTCATTACTTCATTAGGAAGATTTTTTTTTAGGATCTATTATATAGAGAGCTTTATTCTAGATGTGAAGTATAAACAAGGGCCTCCCTGGTGGTGCAAGGGTCAAGAAGCAGCCTATGAAGCTATCCACAGCCACTGCAGCACAAGTTCGATTCCCGGCCAGAGAGCTACCCACATGGTGCAGCAGACCTCTCCTGACTGGCCCGCTGCTCCTCTCAGCAATGTGTTTCAGTCAATCTGCCTATTCTGTTCCCCGCTCTGTCTCTGGTGAATCCTCTCACCCCTGACACCTCTGGCCTGTACCCCAGTTCTCGTATGCATAAATAAATAAATCTTTTAAAAAAGTATAAACAAAATATTGGCCCTCAAGCAGCTGATACAACAGATAACAAACAACAAAAATAATAATTTCAGATATGTATTAGACAAGTAATGTCCCAGCCGGTGATTTGGCTTTTGATTCCCTCAATACCGTTTTCTTTTTGAAGACAAGCAATTTTTTTTAATTTGATGAAGCCCAGTTGACCCAATTGTTCTTTAGAGTGCAGCATCTAAGAAATCATTATTTAATTAAATGTATCAAAATTTTGTTTTATCTTCTAGAAGCTGCATAATTTTAGTTTTATATATAGATCTTTGAGCCATTTTGAACGATTTTTTTATGGTGTTAAGATGCAACAAAGTTCATGCTTTGTTTTGTATATGAATATCCAATTACTTGAAAAAATCTTTTGTACTGAATTGATTGACTTTGTACATTTGTCAGATATTAATTGTCCATAAATGCGGGTCTATATTTGGACTCTCTATTCTGTTCCTTTGATCTGTTTCAGTACCTTTGTGCCAATACTAGATTCCTTTGATCACTGTAGCTTTATAAAAATCATGGCACTATTGAAGGAATCAGAGAGTGTTAACCCTCCAATTCTGTTCTTTTTCAGCAAAAAGATAGTTTTGTTTCAACTAGTTCAGACACTTATTATTTCCATATAAATTTTAGAATCAGGTTGCTGATTTCTACGATGAAAAAAGGCCTATGAGAATTTTGATTGGTATTTTGTTCAATCTATACATCAGTTTGGGGGAATTCATATTACAATAATATTGATTCTTCTGACTCATAAACAAAATATTTTTCTCCATTTATTTAAGACTTCTTTAACTTCACCAAGCAATAACTTGTAGTTTTTACTGTATGTCTTGTACATATTTGCCAGATTGCTACATAATTATTTCATATATTATGGTGTCAGATTGTGCTTTTATTTTCAGTTGCTGATTGTTGCTAGTATATAAAAACACACTTTTATTTTTATTTTATATTGATTTTGTGTTTTGACAAACTCGCTTATTAGTTCTATGAGCTGCTTTTGTAGATTAGCTATGCATACATTTTTGTAAATAAAGACAATTTCACTTCTTCCTTTCAACCAGGATGTCATTTATTTTTCATTTTTTTTTAAAGGATTTATTTTTATTTATTTATACAAGCACTGGGTACAGTCAGAAGTGCGGGAGGGTGAGAGAATTCACCAGAGCCAGAGCGGGGAGCAGAGCAGGCAGAAGGACCGAAGGACACTGCTGAGGGGAGCAGCGGGCGGCAGGAGAGGTCTGCGCGCCATGTGGGACCCTCCTCCGGTGGCCGGGGAGCAGCCGGGGATCGAACCGGCACTGTAGAGGCTGCGGGCAGCTTCGCAACCCAGCGCTCAACCGCTGCGCCACCGGGGAGGCCCTATTTTTCATTTTTACCTGATGACATTTAAGAGAACCTCCAGTGCAATGCTATGCATATTATATATTCTTAAAATTAATGCATGCATATACATATATCTATCTTCAAAACTCATTAATAAGAAACCAAACAATGCAATTAAAAATAGGCAAAATAGGGCCTCCCCGGTGGCGCAGCGGTTGAGCGCTGGGTTGCGAAGCTGCCCGCAGCCTCTGCAGCGCTGGTTCAATCCCCAGCTGCTCCCCGGCCACTGGAGGAGGGCCCCACATGGCGCGGAGACCTCTCCTGCCGCCCGCTGCTCCCCTCAGCAGTGTACTTCGGTCCTTCTGCCTGCTCTTCTCCCCGCTCTGGCTCTGGGGAATTCTCTCACCCTCCCGCGCTTCTGACTGTACCCAGTGCTTGTATAAACAAACAAACAAATAAATAAATAAAAAATAAAAACACATCTTTAAAAAAAATAAAAATAGGCAAAATATTTAATCATTATACTAAAAGTGATGACATATAAGCACATGAGAAGATGTTTAATATCATTAGTCATTATGGAAATGCAAACTAATACTACTGTGAGCTATCACTGCCCACCTCATTAAAGTGACTACAGTTGAAGCAACTAAACAAAATATAAGTGTTGACAATGATGTAGAGGAACTGGAAATATGATACATTCCTGCTGGAAATATAAGATGATGCAATCACATTGGACATTTCTTAAAAGACAAAAACTGTATCTACATGTGTTTAAGATATACTGTTTATAGATATTTACCAAAAAAATCCAAAACATATGTCATTAGACATATTTTTACATGAAAGCTCAGAGCAGTTTTATTTATAATAGTCTCAAACTGGAATAAACCAAAGGATTATCAATAAGTGATAGTTTAAACAAACTGTGATATAGCACTAAAATGGAGTAATACTCAGCAAAAAAAAAATTAATGAACTATGGATACATGCAAAAAAGTGAATGAATCTCAAAATAACTATGCTAATTGAAAGAAGAAATAAGAAAGATAAAAAAGAGGATCCTGTGTGATTATGAGTCTGTATATAAAACCAATTGATACAGAGAAGGAGGGATTCATTTGCTGCCTATAGGTGGGAAGGGCAGGAAAGGGGATTATAATGTGGCAGGAGGAAACTTGGTTGTGATAAATACGTTCATTATCTTAATTATGGTTTTATTTATTTTTTTGTGTGTATACTATCAACATTTGAAGTTTAAAATATAATGTTCATCATATGCATGCAATTTATTACAGTGGTTACCCCTTGTGTTGGGTTGCGGGGACACAATTCCCCTGAGTGCCTGGAACTTTACCACACCAAACAAGCAATTCTCAGACACCAGGAGGGTGACCTAGAATTCAATTCAATGCTATTATCTACAGGGGAATAACATCAGATTCCACAGGTGAAAGGTTCAGTCTTCCAAGAATGCCCTTCTTTTCAATCTCTGGAAACAAACCCCAGGCAAGCTCCTGGCAGTTAACTATGGTTCCAATCAATGCTTACAATCAGAGATTTCCAGGACACCTTCCTCAGATTCCATTAGTTTGCTATAATGGTTCACATAACCCAGGAAAACAATTTGCTCATTAGATGACTGATTTATTGAAAGCAAAGCATAGGCCAAGGTATGGGGAAAAGGCACCTCCACTTCCTCTCCAGTCTCATCATTCTCCCCCAAATCTTCAGGTTTACCAACTGGGAAGTTCTCTGAAGCCCCTCTTGTTTGGGCTTTTGTCCAGGCTTCATGACACAAACACTTGATTGATTAAATCATTTGGTCTTTTGAAATTGAATTCCAGTTCTAACCCCTTTCTCCTCCCAGGAAATCAAAGGATGGGACTCTCACCTTCTGCTCAGATTGGTTTTGCTGGCAACCAAGCCCCATACTCAGCAACTTTTTCAAAAGTTGCTTTCATTAACAAAGACCTTTTAAGAATAAAAAGAAACCTATTTAAAACTTCATGACTTTGAAGTTTCTCAAAAACTAAGGACAAGAGATCAAATATCATGACAAAAAAATGCTCCCCCCTGCTTTTTTTGATCATTCTGGAAATTCCCAGGGTTTGGGGAAATTGTAATATAAAAGAAGAGTCTCCCATTGTCCTTGTGACTCAGGAAATTCCATGTTTTTGGATCTACGAGAAAGTGTGACTGAAGACCAAATACATAGGAGAAAAATATTTTGGCTCTCTGGATGATTATATATATATATATATATATATATATATATATATATATATATATATATATATATATATACACACACACACATACATATACATATATGTGTATTTATTATAAATCATAATATTCATTTGTCTTGGTTTAACTATTAAGATGACATTTAAAACCATGTAGCAAGTCACTTGGTCATGCTGGTCTGTACATAGAAAGTATATCTGATATTACTACACTTCTTTTTGACTTTTTTCTCTTATTGATTGATTTATGCTTGTTTGATTATTTGCCAACTTAGTGGAACCCAGAGGGACACAGCATGATTTCCTCTGTACTCTGACATTATACATACATCAAATTCTTTATCTATCATCCATCAATGGATACTTGCTTTTGTAACTATATCTTGATTATTATAAATACCACTGTTATTAATATGGGGGTACAGATTGATTTTTTTTAAGATTTTGTTTTTATTTATTCAATAGCTGCGGTTAGGGTCCAGATGCGCAGGAGGATTCACCAGAGACAGAGCAGGGAACAGAACAGGCAGTCCGACTAAATACACTGCTGAGGGGAGCAGTGGGTGAGACAGGAGAGGTCTGCTGCGCCATGTGGGTTGCTCCAAGGCCGGCAGGGATGGAACCCATGCTGCAGAGGCTGCTGACAGGCTCACAGCACTGTGCTCAACCACCTGAGCCACCACGGAGGCCCCCTGCAGATTGATTTGATGCTTTTGTTCCCTTTGGATATGTCCCCCAGATGATAAATTGCTGGATCATATGGTAGTTCTGCTTTTAAATTTTTAAGAATCCTCCATTTTGTTTTCTATAGTGGTAGCTCCTGATGGCAACCCCAGCACCAGGGCACAAGTTTCTCTTTCCTCCATATCCTCATTTCTGTAATCACTAGTCTTTTTTTTTTTTTTTTTAAGATTTATTTATTTATTTATACAAGCACTGGGTACAGTCAGAAGCCTGGAGGGTGAGAGAATTCACCAGAGCCAGAGTGGGGAGTAGAACAGGCAGACTGATGAAGTACACCGCTGAGGGGAGCAGCGGGTGGCAGGAGAGGTCTGCGCACCCTGTGGGACACTTGCCCGGCAACCTGGGATGGAACCGGCACTGCAGAGGCTGCGGGCAGCTTCGCAACCCAGCGCTCAACCGCTGCGCCACCAGGGAGGCCCTGAACTCATGTTTTCTTACAGAGTCCATATTGATCCTCAACCTTAGAGCTGTTAGTTATTGGATATGCTTTATTTTCACATGCCACATGTGTTCAAATGTGATCTTGCCATCTTTTTGCAGAATATTCTATGTTGTCATCATAATATCTCCTTTAGAGTTATATCTATTTTTCAAATTGAACTCACCTTCATGTTGCTCTAACACAGTTAGGCTAGGTAGTTTATATTACGTGAGGAGAAGCTAGAGAAGAAAGTGCTTAATTTGTCCTAAAATTTCCTCAATTTGTCTCACATTAAATAAATCCTCAAGTTGTGTTGATTCTACTTTACAAAGCCTTTCAAATTTGTACAATATTTTCTGCTTATTTATATCATATACTACTTTCTTAGCTCAGATCTTTTACCGTATTATGTTTTAGTATCAGCTTCCAAACTGATGTCTCTGTGTCCTATTTTTCATCCTCACAATCAATATGCTGGCCCCAAACATTTCTAAACAGCAAATGTAATTATCCTGAGTCAAGAACAATACCTGGTACATGTTAGGAACTAAATAATTATTCATTGAATCAAATAACAAAATGAAATAACATTCTCCATATTAAAATTCTTCAGTAGCTCAGCAGTGCAGTCAGGTTACAATTAAAATCATTAAGTATAGCCTAACAGGTCTTTCCAATCTAATTTCTCGTACACCCACATCCAATCTTGAATGCTATTTTTGAATTAAAGTGGTGCCCTGAATGCGCCCAATTTCTTTTGCCTCTGGACAACCTTGCACTTGCTTATCTAACTCCCTGCACTGTGTCTACTCTCTTCTTTATGGTTTTCTCTCTACATATTTCAAAATTCAGTCAAGAATACTTGTTCAGGGAAATATTCTACACCATCCACTCCTCAGACTGTTTAGAAAAGTTCCCAGAATATAAGAATAGAGAGCCCCATCTTGTAGTTCAGAGATCCATGCTTATGAAAATTTCTTAGAATGCAGAGAATATGCCTTGTTAATTGCCAGTCCTTTGACACTGTCCATTCCTGAACCATAGTGGGTATCCTATAATGATTACTTTAATAAAGAAATGGATATTTTTTATCTCTCCAGTAATACTGGTAAATAGGAAACTGATGTGAGTCTGAGAAAAAAAAATATTTTGTGATCATCTGTGGAATCACAGAATTTTTGTAGCTACAAATGGGAGTATTTAATAGCCCAATAGTCTAATTGTGAAGATGAGAAACCTTAGAGTTGGAAAATGAATTGAACTTATCTTGGAACTATTAAATCTGTGTTGTAGTATTGGTATTCTACTACCTTAAACTGTTATTTACTCATTCATTTAACCATTGATTCATTCCTTCATGTATCAATCAAAATAGTGAATCATCCATGGGCTGATTAATTCTTCATATCCAAAGGATTAAGAGCATAGATTCTGGATCTAAATTCCTGGGCTCACTTCTGATTCCTACACTATAATACTGTGTGTTCCTGAACACATTATTGTTGCTCTCAGTTTCCTCTTTATTTATAATGGAACAAATAGGAGTAGGTGCTTCATAAACACCTTAGATATCTTTCTGTTATATTTAATATAACTATTTAGAGGGCAAAGTATTATATAAGTACAAAATGCTGTGGCTTATTTGCTTAATGCTTAGGAGCAGCAATCACTTTTCACATCTTTCACACTATTCCCCATTACATCCATTTATTCTCCATCTAGATAAGAAAAATTTAGGCATCCAGATGACTCACAAAATGTGTGTTTAGGACCAAAAGGGAGGCATATTCAGCTGAATGAATTCAAATTCTCTGTAAGCACTAGGTGTAGAATGATATAATCAAATGGGAAAAAAATGTTAGTAGGAAAGCTCATCCAGCCTCTTTCTCCATAAAAACCTATGAATATAATAAATGATCCCTTCACAGCTGAAAATCAGCAGGCATTATAAATACTTACAAAGTGGGTTAAGAAAATGTTTTTTCTTCTTTTAGGAACAGCAGTTTAAAAGGCCTAATGATGCTAATTATAATAAGTAGCTGGTAAATGTTTCATCAAAAACACTGGCCCACAAAAAAAAAACTAACATAACTGGTTTGCTGGAGAGACTCATAAGGCTATGAAAAAAAAAATGAATGCTATAGTAAAATATTTCAATTTCTCAAGCAACATTAATGCTACAATAAAGTGTTTTAATTTTTCAAGTATGAATCTTAAAAGGTGTCTCACATAAACCTACTTTGAAGCACGAAATTGAATTTACTTTTAGGCATTCTGTAATTTTTCTTTTTTTTTTTTTTTTTTTTTTTCTTTTTATAGAGGCATGTTATTTTTTTTTTTAATTTGTTTGTTTGTTTGTTCATTTTGCTTATACATGCACTGGGTACAGTCAGAAATGCAGGAGGGTGAGAGAATTCACCAGAGCCAGAACAGGGAGCAGAGCAGGCAGAAGGACCGAAGCACACTGTTGAGGGGAGCAGCGGGCGGCAGGAGAGGTCTGCGCGCCATGTGGGACCCTCCTCCGGTGGCGGGGGAGCAGCCGGGGATTGAACCGGCGCCGCAGAGGCTGCAGGCAGCTTCGCAACCCAGAGCTCAACCGCTGTGCCACCGGGGAGGCCCCATTCTGTAATTTTTAAAATGTTTATTAATGAGAATTTATTAGACAGGCATTTGGAAAGCAACAAATAAATCAGTTATTCTTTTATCTTATTTATTTAGGGTTCGTAGCACAAATTCTTCTAAAAAAGAATCTAGAGGTCTCAGCTAACATTCATCATGTGTACTATAGGCAAAAATAAAATGTTTTTAAAAAACTCAGTAATGCACACACCTGGTTAGAAAATGAAATAATATACAAATATTTTTAGTGAAATTCTCCATTGCCATCACTTATTAATACCTAATTTTATTAACATGTCTGTGGTCAAGGAAATATGACCATATGTATTTACATATGTGGTCATTTATAATCGTAAATTTCTTCCATCTTGTCAGAAAAGTTAACATAATATATGTGTTGTCTGTACCTCTTTGTTTCTTATTTGTTTTGTATTTAGTAATTTGAACCACACAAAATTACCAAATACTATTATATTTATCTCACCAGTTTTATGTCCCAACTTCATATCTTGGGAATCCATCCACATTAGCACATGGCGAATTTCTGTTTTCTTCTTTTCTCCAAATTTCAACAGTTGCACAGCACTCTGTTGTGTGGATATTTAATCATTGTCTTAATCAGTCCCACGCTGATGAACAGCAGGTTGTCACCAATTCTCTGGAATTATGTAAAACAATTAATAGACTTTCAATTACATTTCAAATATATGCAACAATATCTGCAGCAGATATGTTTGAGTGGAATTATTTGGTCTATGGTTTAATGCATTTGTATTTTTGATGGTAACAGGCAAGATTATTTTTGTTACAGATACACCACTGTGAAGGAGAGGTGTCATGTTCCCTGCCCCCACTTACATGAAACCATTTTGGACCATAGAGTGCATAGGCTGGAATTCCAAAGCAGGGGAACAAGGGGCATGGTCGATCATGGTATGTAACTGAACACCTGAGATCCTAGAGCTCTCATGCTTCTGTGGCCTGAATTGTGCCTTGGTACTGCTTGTTAGTAAGAGAGACAGTATTTGACGATATGTTAATCAACTCTTTCCCTCCTTCCACATACTGCATCCCCCACATCAACCCCATCTATTCTCATTCTTTTGTAAATAAAACTTTTATTTAAATTCCCCTCTTCATGTTACTTTTGGATCTTGTCTCACAGGTGAGTACTCATACCTAGGTCACTGTTTCCTTGAGGGTGTCCTATAGCATTTTAAGTTCTTCTTTCAATTATTAAACAAAGAATGAAAAGCAGAAGCTTCAGCTCAATCCCTAGCAGTGTCCCTCTGGCCAGCACTTCCAACTCTTTTGCAAGTACCTACTGAATGGGGTTGGAACTCTCTTATGTTACACTTTATTTGTTCTAATATGTTGTGAGAAAAGTAGCTCAAATCTCTGGTAATGTTTTCTGTTTGTGTGTCCTGTTTAAAACGAAACTTTTCAAAGCTGCTAAATATTTTCAGAGGGAATAGTTGATCAGAAACAGAGTATTCTTATCCAGGTCACACAAGAACTCAAGCATAAATAAACGTTGCCTAAATTAGGTGTCCAGGGACTTGCTGTTAGCAGATGCAAGAGATTTGAAATTAGGATATCTTTGTTTACAGATAAAAAGGTGCATCAAATTCTGTTAACTATGTTTATATTTTCAATTTTGAAATAAAGCCATTTCACTAGTTAATGATGAATTGCATTCAAATTATCACAAATTCTGACTAAATAGGCCTCAAATTAATTATTCTGTTGAAAGTTCAGTCAAATAATATGCCATCTCTGTATTCCCCAGTTGACTGAGGATGTCTTTAATTTATAAATTCTATTGCATTTTATTTGTAAAATCAAAATTTTTATATGTGATCTTTTTTGCATCTATTAATGGATGGCTATTTTTAAAAAATTTTTATTCTATATCATCTTCCACACAAGGAATTTCTGCTGATATACTTGTTCATGAAAGAAAATAATTTATAAAATATTAAGTTATATATGGGCCCTCCCCAGTGGTGCGGCAGGTTGAGTGCAGCCCTGTGAAGCTGTCCGCAGCCTCTGCAGCACCGGTTCAATTCCCTGCTGGCCAGGGAGATTGCCACATGTCTTAGACAGCAGACCTCTCCTGTCTCGCCCTCTGCTCCCCTCAGCAGTGTATTTCGGTCTTTCTGCCTGTTCTGCTCTCTGCTCTGTCTCTGGTGAATTCTCTCAGCCCCCTGTGCCTCTGGCCTGTATCCCTGCTGTTGTATGTATAAAATAAATAAATCTTAAAAAAAAAAAGTATATTAGTGCCTCCCTGGTGGAGCGGCGGTTGAGTGCTGGGCTGCGAAGCTACCCGCAGCCTCTACAGTGCCGGTTCGATCCCCAGCCGCCGGTGAGGGTCCCACATGGCGCGCAGACCTCTCCTGCCGCCCGCTGCTCCCCTCAGCAGTGTACTTCGGTCCTTCTGCCTGCTCTGCTCCCTGCTCTGGCGCTGGTGAATTCTCTCACCCTCCGGTGCTTCTGACTGTACCCAGTGCTTGTATAAATAAATAAATAAATCTTAAAAAAAAAGAATATTAAGTTATAACCCCAGAAAATGAATCCTCTTCATATTTTAACCTTGTTGCTCTATCATGCTTCCATAACTTAATTTAAATTCCTAGTACCCTTCTAAGCAACAGAGTGGAGGTATATTTGAGGAATACAAAAGTAAAATCCATGCCACTTGTTTCTTTAGAAAGTTTCTGATACCTGGTGCCTGTGTATGTCACCGTTATGTATATGAGAAGTACTATTCTAAACATGGAACAAAAAAAGGGGAAAATGTATGAGAGACTTATTAAAATACAGAAAATGTCTTCAGTTTGGCTACTTTGACATTTTGAAAAAAAATCTCTAAAGTATTTTCAGGGTGTACACTTTAATGCATTTTCTTCATTCCTTTATTTTCTCTGTCTTTAGATTTCTTACTGACTTGGCACCATAGTAACACTTTATATTATTGTAAATGCATATCTAAGCAAATTCCTTTTTCACTGGAACATGTTCAAAATTTTGGTTTGTTAAAAAATAAGAGCTTTCTAGAAGTAATTTGATTTTCCATTGAAAATAAATATTAATTTACTTTATTATTCAACCTGGCATCTGAATCAAACCCACATATTGATTCCTAAGGCATATCAAACATTATGTTAAGCATTTCACATATTTGTAAAATACATTTTGTTGGCTATGGAACAGCAGGAAAAAATTTAATTACCCACTAACAGATTATATAATAGCTATATTGTAGGTTACAGAAACATATCATTAATATCCTTTAAAATAATTTGACAGTAATTTGTTTTTAGTAAGAAAAATAGTAAAAACTAAGCAAATGAAGGTGTTACTGTATCTTAGAAAAACAGTAATTCTTTGTTTAAATAATAAGAAATCTTCATAAACATTGGAGTGATTACTTCAAATTACTGATTGTAAAAGTATATATATGTATATATGGTGACATACACATACATAACAGTATACACATATATACTTTACACATATAAAAGTGTATATATGTAAAAGTATTTATATATATATGTATATACATATATATATATATATACTACAAAAAGAAAGTGGAGAATGTAGAACCTTCTTTTTTAACTTTGACATAGTTCTCTTGATAATTTGTGGTCAGGTATAGTCAAATATATGTGAGAATTGAATCTACTAAAATATTTTCAAATATATATTAGACTCTAATAAATTATTTATCTTTTACCAATTTTAGAAAGCGCAAATCTTAAAATGAAGAAAGAGCTACTGCCAGAGGAGTATATATTTCCATTATGTGAGACAGGTAAGTTAAGGATGAATATATTGCTCATTGGATTGTTAACTCAAGTAGTGTTAAAAATCTCAGTGTTCAAAATCCCACTGAAAGTGTCTGTGAATACAAGACAGATGAAGCATTGATTGTTTTCCAGTTTAGTATTTCATGTGTCTGTACATAAATCAAACTGGCCTACAAGCACTGCTATAGTATATGTGGGCAGCATTTGCCCTTGTCTCTACTTTATTTTACTTCTCTCCTCAGCATTTCAATCCCCACAAGGAAAAGATAAATTAATGCACTGAATTTTTTTTTAAACTTTGTGTCTATTTCCTTTTTAAAAACTTATTGAAATTATATTGTTTTAACATTATGTAAGTTTCAGGTGTATAGCATCTTGACATCTATATGAACTATGTCATGATCACCACCAAAAACTCTAGTTTCCACCACCACCACCATAAATTGATTCCCTTGACCAGATTTACCAACCTCCTCCAGTCTTCCTCTACAGTAACCACACTGTTGTACTCTTAATCCAAGAGTTTGTTTTATTTGTTTTAAAGGAAACATTCCTTATCACTGCTTTCACTGATGCCTCATTTCTTTTTTTTTTCTTTGTATCTGGATTTTGGGTTGTAAAATTCCTAAATTTAAAATTATATTTTATTTCAGAATATATTCATTATTTAAAGGCAAATGTGCCTATAAGAGGCTCATTTAAGCTATAATGAAAAAGACTGATTTTGGATTAAGGAAAAGTAATATCGAAGCCAATAGAAAGCTCAAAGAGACTGGTACAACTATACTGATATCAGATGAAACAGACTTCCAGCCAAAAAAAAAAGTAACAAGAGGCAAAGATGCATTTTATATGATTATAATTGGGGTTAATAAATCAAGAGGAAGGAATATTTATTAGTATACATGCACACAAAATAGGAGAACCAAAGCTAGCATTAATAGACAAAAAGGGAGACACTGACAGTAACACAATAATAGTACAGGCCTATATGCTCCAGTTGCATAAATGGACAAATCATTCAGAAAAAATATCAACAAGAAAATAACTGCCTTAAAGGACAAATTAGATCAGATAAAATTAATAGACATATACAGAACATTTCACCCCAAAACAGCAGAGTATGCATTCTTAAGGATGGACCATTAGTTGGGACACAAAACAAATTTTGAAATTTGTGAATATTGAAATCATGTCAAACACCTTTTTGAGATAACAGTGGCATGAAAGTAGAAATCAGTCAAAAAGAGAAAGAAAGAGAAATCACAAATATATGGAGAAGAAACAGTATGCTACTGAACAACTATTGGGTCAAAAAGTAAATCACATTAACAAAATATCCGTGGCAATTGAAAATGAAGACAAGTTACCAGAATCTAATGGATGCAGCAAAGTGACGCACAAAGGTGAGTTCACAGTATTTCCTCACTAGGGAAATAAGAAAAATCACAAATAAAAATTTATTTACACTAAATAAATGAATAAAAGAAGAAAAAATTTCATTATTGCATGCTGGCAACAATATCACCTCTAAGATTCCAAAAGATGAAGTAAAATATGTGTTTCCACCTGGTACAGTGTTCTTTTCAAGAGCTTATCTTCGGATTTTAGCTTATTCACTCTTTACTGATTTCTGCACGCATGGAAACATTTGTTTTACATATCAATGAGTTCCTCCTGTCTACTAGGTGTTATGCTTTTGTTAGAGTCAGGAAATAACAACAACAATAGCTAACATTTACACAGTGCTTATTATGTTTCAAGAGTTTTATGTATAAAATTCATTTCTAAGACTTGAACAATTCCATTATTTAGAAAAGGATCAGATAAGCCATTGTGATTCAACCTGGCATGTTAAAACAGACATCTGTAGAAGCAAAGGATTTGTAACAAAGGAGAGTGATTATCTCTGTTTTGGAAACTGATTTTGGAAAATGTTACATCAAATGCTTTCTATTTTTGATTTCAAGGATAATAAAGGCAATCTCAGACTCAAAGCAGAGAAATAACACAGTTTATTTGAAGAATATCATGTAGTTTGTGTATTGGTTGCTGCATTTTAGTGTATTTGTAAGATGTGGGAAGACTGTAGGAGGGAGAACTTTCGAGTTCTAAAGTAATTCAGGTTTTTCCAAAACTGGTGTGGTAATCTTTAGCCATTATGATTATATATGAAGATATCATGTGCAAACTGGCATTTTAGATTATTCTGCTTACCTAAGGATGAGTTTTGGAAAATGTGGGTGCAAGAAATCAAAACTCTACTGTTGAAACAGCCAGGGACTTGTGGCCTTGGATTCTTTCTTTTTACCCAACTTCCTGCTTGTTAAATAAACCCTACTGTTGTTTGGGAAAAAAAAAAAATCTAGTATTGAAACAAAGTACAAACTGGAATTATGAATAATGAAATGATAAAATAGTTGAGAGAAATAGCCTAATTTTACAGACTTAGTTGTATTTGAAGGAATTAGTGGTTGTTTAGAAAAGGGAATATTTGAGTTGAATGCCAACTATGTGTCATGCACTATTCTTGGCAGGAAATGGAAACCAAATGAACAAAGAAAATGTACAAAAAAGAAAACAGTAGTATCTTAGGTCAACCATCTCAATTATTTTACTGAATATTAAATTATTGAATATTTATTAAGGAGATGTTTTCAAAATAAATAAGACTGGGACTATATCTAAAGATTGCTATAAAAATGTTTTCTGTTTTGTGTGATTCATTCACATGAATTCTCTACTGTACTGTTAAATATTTTTACACTAATCCCAAATTCTAGGAAAAATGCATTTTTAAAAAAAACCTCAGTTTCCTTCATGTTTTATATTTCCATTTCCATTTAATCATCAAAAAAATCCTTCTGTGTCCATAGGAGATGCTATTTTTCTTCATCCACCTTTGGTTTTCATGTGTTCTTTCTACCATAATAATGCATATAATGTCTTGAGTAGATGTTCTTGTTTTGATTCCTGACTTTACCTTATATGCCTTATATCACCATTTCTTCATTTGTTTTTTCTGTAATGAGTAAAAAGAAGGTGTTCACTAGGGAAAAAGAATGAAATTACAAGCAATTGAAAGGCAATATTCCCTTCTGTTTAGAATTTCAGACTCAAGTCTTTTACCTTTTATTGTTTCAAGAAACACAGACTGAAGTAGATATAAAAATCTAAGCATTACTTGAATATTCCTCTAAAATCATTTTCTTCTACAATGTCAAGTCCTACTCTCACAATGTTTTATATTTTAGGGCAGTAATTTCTAAGTAGCATAATCATTTTAATGTGGTTCTGTTATTATTTTAATAAAAAATATATATATATACCTCCAGTACATATGTATTTATTTTTAAATATTAACCATGTTAATATTAAACATATATGTAATACGTACTTCTTAGAGGCTAATATTACATCATGGGCAAATATAAAAATTTGGTAATCAACAATTCTTAAATGATTGAAATTTGGCATAAAGATGTAAATTTATATAATTATCAATATGTGGCTCACTATTCAGTTGAAAATCAAGGTTTTGTCAACCAAATGTAGAAGCATTAGTTGACTTAAAAACTGATTTATTTCTTATATATTTTAAAACAATACATACCAGATTTTGAGGAGATAATCAAATATTTTCTTCAAAAGTTTATTAAGTCAAGTATAAAAATATCTATGATATGAAAATTTGATAAAAGCATCTAAGGACCAAACACACTGTGCACTTATGAAGCAGCTCCAGGCTAGGTGGGGGTCCTCATTCTCTGTCACTTCGGCAGTGATAAGAACAATTGCCCTTCTTGAGGGTATATTTGGAAACTACATCAAAGACAAGCAGAGCTCCTTTAGAAGGGAAGCCTGTGCTGATAGCAATCATTGCCATTTCAAAATTAGGAAAGGAGCAGAAGCTTCAGATAACTTGCAGAAGAAAATATATTCTTGTATTGTCTCCTTAAAGTGTGTGATAGCAGCCAGAAAAGGAACCAGATTAAATGAAAGGAAAACATGCAAAATTGTTGGAGCTGCTGGGCAGCAGAGGAAGGGTGAAACTCCGCCACCTGACCTCTGGATACCACCTAGGAGGTAGAGGACTAAGCTTAATAGTGCCCAGGTTTGCATTCAGATCCTGAGGTCCGGAGGGAGGGTACTGCTGGGAAGTCTTGTTTATGAGCTGAGCAGTCATTTTTATGAGTCTCTAAAAAGGACAGCACAGGTGGGATGTCTGCTGTAATTTGCACTCAGCCTGCAGCTCCTCCTTGTGCTATCTACTTGTAACTGAACTTTCTCCCTCTTTCTGTCCCCTGCTAGTTCTCCCTCTCCTTCTACCCTGCTTGTTAAAATATGTAGACTATTTGCTGTATCAGAGACCCTTTTACTTGCATTTGTGGTGATGGGTGACTGGACACAGAAGGGGTGAGGGAGATTCTGATCCTTTTGCCAGATAACAAAGTCACTGCTTTTCCCCTTCATAGCTAGACTTAAGTTAAAATACTCAGCTTGTATCTGACATGCTTAGAGCTTTGAAGGGTCTCCTAATATTACACATTTCTGACTTAAAGATAGATTTGGGGGCCTCCCTGTTGGTGCAGGGGTTAAAGACACAGCACTATCAAGCTACTGTCAGCCACTGGAGCACGAGTTCAATCCCCTGCTGGCCAGGGAACTAACCCACATGGCACAGCAGAGCTCTCCTGTCTCACCTACTGCTCTCCTCAGCAGTGTATTTCAGTATTTCTGCCTGTTCTGCTCCCCACTCTGTATCTGGTGAATCCTCTCACCCCCGCACCACTGGTCTACACCCAGTTCTTATATGCATAAATGAAAAAAAAATAAAAAATGCCTTCTTATTTTATGAATATTAACATTAAAAATTTTATACTTTTTTTAAATGATATGTTTTCTGACAAAAGTATTTTTACATTCTGTCAGAGTCTGTGATGAAAACTGAATTGGAGGATGGATGAATACATAGCTTCTTGACTGACAAACTATTTCTACTAATCTAGATAAAATATAGCATTGATAAAGGGAAAAGACACGGTTTCCTGCTGATCTGCATTAGCGAAATCAAATTGAAAAATATTTGTGTAGATCAGAGTAGCTTTGTAGACCTCAGAATGCTACTCACAGGGGCTTTCAGTTACCTGAATATTGACTTTAACAGCTATGAAGAAAATCTAAGCGTAAGTTTTTATCTTTTAGAGACTATTTCATCTGTTCATAATTCAATCTGATAAAGAACTATTTATCCCAGAAATAACTAGTTTGTTATATTTAATAAGGTTCTTAGCCAGGAATTATTGACAAACAAATATGAAACCAGGATATTTGATTGTAAGATAATAACCATGATAAAATTTGCAAAAACAAAACAAAAATTCAGTTACAAGACTGCTGCTTATAAATGCTGTTTCATTTTTTTCAATTACTACATTAAATTTGCTGCTTCAGAAAGATTGCACTCAGCTAAGTTTCTCCAGTCTCTATGTTTCTTAATTTTGTGTGAGGAACATTGTGGTGTAAGAACAGGGAAGTAAGGAAGGAAAGAGGAGAGAGCAAGAAGAAAGAGAAAGAGAGGAGAGACTTCAGGTCTGGATAGGAGGTCAGTTGAATAAAAAGTAAAAAGTAAAGCCAGTCCTACTTATATTTTTTTTTAAAGTAGATATTTCTCTTGGTTCTAGCAAGCATTTTTTTCTATGATCCCCTTTCCTTTCTTCTCTCCACATATAAGCCTGATACTTCTGGAGTTTCATATTTAGAAATCTTATTGGAAAGTAAACCAATGTGTTTCTTCATTTTGTGAAAGACTGATTTCTTGCAAAATATCTCCCTATAAGGATAGTTACATGCAATTTCATCAACAGAGCACTAAGCCAAAGGAAGAAAACAATAGAAATGGAAATTAGAAATAAGAGCCAGAGGTATTTAGAATAATAGCAACAATACAAGGAAAAAAGAAATGAATTGGAGCAAAGCCTAATTCAGGGCTGACTTGCTAAGCACATGTCCAGGAACCAAAAGATAAAGATTAACTGCATTATTGGGAGTTATGCGCAAGCTCTCTTATGATAAGAATAATGCAAACCTATGCTATACTGAGATGCTGTTATTCACTTATCAGATTTGTAAATATTCCTGTTTGATAGCACACTCTTGGCAAGGAATCAGAGACCTTAATACATTGCTGGTGGGAACATAAACTAGTACAATCCCTTTAATCAAAAATGTAGCAAGGCTACCAAAATTTTAAACACATGTACCTTTGATCAAATAACCCTGATTATAGGTTTTAATCTACATATGTGATTGTACAAATTCAAAATGACGTAAGTACAAATTTAGTTTGCAGCATTTTTTGTAATAGTCAAGGAATAAAACTGCCCATAACACTATCAAAAAGAAAAGGGCCTAAATAACTTAAGAAACAACCATATTACAGGTAATATATGGGTAAAAACCAGTAAGTAAGGGGGCCTCCCTGGTGGCAGAGGGGTTAAGCCTCAGCGCTATCCTGTTGTCACTGCTGTGGCATGAGTTCAATCCCTGGCTAGGGAGCTAACCCCCATATGGTGCAGCAAACCTTTCTCCTGTCTTGCCCGCTGCTCCCCCTAGCAGTGTATCCCAGTAGATCTCCCTATTCTGCTCCCTGGAGAAAGTTCCTCATTTTCTCTTTGTCCTTATTTGATGCCTTCTAAATTAAACCATCACAAAAAATGAAAACACAATCCACTGACCAGGAAAAAAATATTTGCACATCACATTTCTACAAATGGTTAACCCATCCACTGGGTAGATGGTCTCAATATACACTTCTGTTAAAAAAAAAAAAAAGACATACAGATGGCCAATAGGCATATGAAAAAATGCTCATCATCACTTATCAGACAAATGCTAATCAAAACCACACTTAGATATCACCTCATACTTGTGAGCATGGCTAGAAACAAGTGTCGGCTATTGTATAGAGAAAAAGCAACTTTTGTACCCTGTCGATGGGAATGCAATTTGGCGCAGCTTCTATGGAAAACAGTATGGAGATTTTCTCCCAAAATTAAAAGTAGAACTACCACGTGAATTAGCAATTTTACTTCTAGGTTTTTGCCCAAATACTGCAAAAATACTAATTTGAAAAGATTCATGAACCTCTATAATCAGAGCAATGCTGATAACTATAGTTAAGACATGAAAGCAATTTAAATGCCCACTGATTAATGACTAGATAAAGAAAATGTGATCTACATACTCAATGGAATACTACACAGTTGTAATAAATCTTGTCTTTTTACAGTAATGTAGATGGAACTTTGAGTTGATTATGTTAAATTGAATAAGTCAGAAAGAGAAAGAAATATCAGATAATTTCACTCATGTGGAATGTAAAGAAACAAAGTAAAATAACAAAATACAACAGAAATAGCTTAGATTCTAACATCAAAATAGTGGTTACCAGAAGGGAAGGGGAGAGGGAAAGAAAAAATGAGCAGGGAGGATCAATTTGATAGTGAAGAAGGGTTCTAGAACTATGACGGTGGGTTTAATGTGGTATATATGTTATTGAGGTAAGCAGCTAAACTCCTGAAATTTGTGGAGGATTGGAAACCAATAGCAATTCATTTTTTTAAAAAAGCATCTGCTTTAAATAAATGTCATGTGAATTCTGAATCTCTACAAAATTATATTACGTATGAATTTGTTAAACATGTAAAATGTTTGTGGATTTTATAGACAATGAATTGTATAAGCTATTTTTGACTCTAATAAAATCTTGAGGATAAAGAATAAAATACTCTAAACAACAACAAAAAAGCATTTTTTATTGTAAGTCACCACCTTGGAAGGACTACTTGATTATGATTTGAAAATAGCCAGAAACCTGGATTTCATTTTAATGCCACTTCTTAAATTGTCTATGCTGTTGTGATGGAAACAGAGAAGTAAATGAAATTGCACAACTGAAGTAGAATAAAACAAGGAAAATGTTGTGAGCTTAGGCTCAGAGGCAGGAACTAAAAAGGCATATTGAATATGAGAAATAATGAGAAAAGCAGTATTATGGGGGGTAAGTATTGAGAGGTGGGTATGGAAAAGTAAATCAGAGGAAACTGTAGAGGACCTGAATATCCAGCTAAGGATCCTAACAGAAATTAGCATAGAATGGGTTTTCAAATAGGATGCTGAAAAAAAGGTTGTAGAGGAAACGTGGAGCAGAGCAGATTGGCAGGGCATGATCGGAAGCAGAGGAATCACCTCAGTGATTAGGGTGATAAGACTCTAATGAGATAGTGTCGCTGTGAAGACAAGTGAGAGAAGAATTTGAAGCAAAGAAAAATGGAAGCTAACAATTTGGAAAAATTAATAAAAGGAGACTGCAATATAAACTGATTGATTTTGAAGCCAGGCGGACAAGAGGTAGAATGACTGGGAGAATTAGAGTCTATAGGAAAAAAAAAACTGAAGATCATGCTTGAAGTTAAAATGGTATTGGTGTAGAAAGGGATTTAAAAAGTTACCTTTACTGATGGTGAAAGTAGATGTATGATTATACAAATAAGACAATTAAATGGAAACAATCCCTTCCCTCCCTCCCTCCCTTCCTTGCTTCCTCCTTCTCCCTCCATTGTTTCCTCCCTCCCTCCTATCATATTCCCATTTCCTTCCTTCCTTCTGGCTTTCCCTCCTGTCATATTTTATCTCCTGCCTCTATTCCTATCATCTATCAGGGTAGCAACCTTAAGAATATCCTAACTGGGCCTCCCTGGTGGTGCAAGAGGTTAAGCACAGCACTATGAAGCAATCCCCAGCCTCTGCAGTACAAGTTCGATTCCCAGACTGGCTAGGGAGCTACCCACATGGCACAGCAGTCCTCTCTGGCTTGCCCGCTGCTCTCCTCAGCAGTGTACTTCAGTCAATCCTCCTGTTCTGTTCCTTGCTCTGCCTCTGGTGAATCCTCTCACTCCCCACACCTCTGGCCTGAACCCCAGTTCTTGTATGCATAGATAAATAAATCTTAAAAAAAATGTCCTAACTATAATCTGAATCTGGTTCCCATATAGGAGGGTAGAGAAAGAACAAATTTGAGGTAGGTCATTTGAACAAGAAAATTTACTTAGAATGCTTGTCTTGGGTGGCCTCAAAGCAAGTGCTTTTCAGAGCCATACCATCTTCTCTTCCTTATCACTCTACTGAATCGCAAATGTTTTATAAAGACCTTAAGTTATTCATTCATGTACACATTTCAAGTAATCTTTGTAACACACTACTTCTCCCAAATTGGTATCTTTGGAACTGATTCTAATGATGGGGAAAGGACATTTCAAAGGACAACGCTAGAAGTCACATTCCAAGGGAAGGAGGTGAGAAGGCTCCAATTGCCCACTGATGTCTCGCTCATGGCCCATTCTGGCAGGCAAGTCTTCTTGAGGACTCCTCCAACTATCCTCAATTTTAAAACATCCCAAATGTCCCTCAAGGGAAACAAGTTGGAATACCAGGGTTAGAGCTGTAAGATTGAGCAGAACCGAACAGCATAAGAAAAAAATGAGAAGGATCTCGCAACTGAGAGTGATTGAGTTCCAAGATATGCTAAATGTGAAAGGTGATATGTAAGTGCTAGGAATATATATGAATACTACTGTTGTGCAAAAAAAAAATTAACAATATGTGTGTTTAAAAAAAGAAACATAGGAAGAATCAATAAGAAATAGTTGAAATTATTACCTTAGGGTAGATGGGAAAGAAGTGAAGAGTCACAAGGATGAAAGAATTCCCTGAGTATATATATATATATGTATATATATATATATACACCTTTTTATATAATTTGTACTTTGAAAACATGTAACTGTAGTGCTATTTGAAAAAAATAAAGCTAAATCAAGCAATAAAGTGAATCTTAAATTGACTACAAGGAGCAACAAATGAACTGACTGTATACAAAATCAACATTATCCTAGAGAAATAATGGTTTTCACAAGTAAGTTTCAAACACAATACTCTGATTATACCTCCTTTAATGAGATGTATTTTAAATGTGAAAAGAAATGCTAATGAATCTTGAACATCAATATTGGTCAATATAATGGTACTGTAGTTTTTAATGCATTTTTAGATTGAGGGGTAATTTACATTAAAAATGCATATACCTTGACTAGCATTATTGATTCGATTGGAAAAATAGAGTCAATATTGGCTAACTTGGTGGAGAATTCTTAAAAAATACTGTTGCTAGAGAGATGTTTACTATAGGAACAAAGTTCTAGTAAAGACTGAAGAATAAGCATTGGGGTCACGCATCTGAGTCTGTACATAGAGAATGGGAGACTCACCTTCGAAGATTTTGATTTCCTTGTGGTGTAATATCTCAGCGGTATATGACTTCGGATAGTAAAGGCAGATGGTTTAACAGGTCTATTGAGAATAATTGAGAAGCAAAATCCCAGAGTATGCTTTCTGTGTATTCAACAAATATCTCCCACCTTCCTGTTATCCTGCAAATGAGTAGGTTTCTTTACAGTAAAGCACTGTGTCTCACTAGCTGTCAAATCTTTCCAATAGATGAGTGAAATAATTTCATGACTAATAATTAACAAGTGGTAAAAGTTAGTTATGATTGTCCAGTTATGAAAAAAATCATATTTTATTCCATTATTTGTTTTAAAAATCTTGTTGATTGATCCTTCCAAAGAAAAATGAGCTGTTTTCAGTTACTCTCTAAAAGTGCACTGTCAGTGAGGACTAAATGGTGTTAATATTAGTCTTTTTCAGTATTGTTTGCATTAGATCCTATATATTTTTAAACTCTTTTTTTAAAGATTTATTTATTTTTATGCAAAAACCGGGGTACAGGCCAGATGAGTGGGAGGGTGAGAGGATTCACCAGAGACAGAGTGGGGAATAGAACAGGCAGACTGATGATATACACTGCTGAGGGGAGCAGCAGGCGAGACAGGAGAGGTCTGTTTTGCCATGTGGGATTCTCACTGGCCGGCGGGGATCGAACCTGCACTGCAGAGGCTGTGGACAGCTTCACAGTGCGATGCTCAACCGCCTGTGCCACCAGGGAGGCCCTAAACTTTTTTTTGCATAAAAGAACTGGGGTGTAGGCCAGAGATATGGTGAGCAAGAGGATTCACCAGAGTCAGAGTGGGGAGCAGAACAGGAGACTCTTCTGAAATACACTGCTGAGGGGAGCTACCGGCGAGACAGGAAAGGTCTGCTGTGCCATGTGGGTTGCGCCCTGTTTGGGGATTGAAGGTTCTAACTCAGGCTGTAGAAATGATAGCACTGAGATTTAACCCCTGTACCACCAGGGAAGTCTGATCCTATATATTTTTAAAATAGCTTTTTTGAATACTTTAAAGTACACATCAAAGTGTTATTATAATCTTTCTGCAAGCAAAAACAACACTAACAGACTAATTTAAATATTTCTATATTGGCAGGAATATTTATGGGAATAGATTTTCAGAATGATTATCAGGAGAGTAGACAATAAAGAAAATATCTAGTTGAGTTATTAGGCTCTGATTGACAGTCCTCTTAGTGGATGGGTTGTTGCTTTCTCAGAACGAGATTCAGTCTCATTGTTCATGAGAAATTACTTATTCATATTAACAGGAATATGATTTTCTTCTCATAAGTAATTTGAGTTTTTTCACCCAAGTAGTACATTGTCCAGATCAACTTCTAATTTTTTTTCTTTCCTAAGTCTAGAGACAATGAATCATTAGAGTTCTTGGAAATTTAACCTCTTATCTAATGTAGGTGTTGATAAATTTTGGCACATGTAGATGAAAAAAACGTAATATTTTATGTAACATTGAAATTGGACCCAGTTTCAAATGCAGGAGAGGAACTGATTAAGCAAATTAAGGGTGGATCTTTGTGTAAAAGCAACAAATTCGTAGGTCATGCAAATGTAAATGGTCATAGTAAAAACTGCCAAGAATTATTTCCCCCATTTTTTGGTAAGTCTGTCATTATAAATTCCTGGGATAAGTTAAAGGAAGAAATATTTTTTTTGAAGAATCTGAAGGCTTTTCTTGTTATTGTTTGTTTTATTGCTATTTTGTTTAGTTTTATTTTTTATTATAATTTACATATCATGGAAATCAATCAAGGCCATAGACTAGGTTTGACTCACATAAACATGTGTCCACTAGGGTTTTATAAGATTCCATAATAAGTATTTTAGTAACTATACCCTATATTTTACAAACCATAGAAACTAATTTCTAATAGAACAATGATGAAAATAATATCCAAATAAATAATAGAGGAAAACAAAAAAAATAATTCTGTGAATGATCTTACACATAGGCTTTCATAGCTAGTTTGAGTAGGGGAGAAAATATGCAAGATGGAGGCCAGGCGCAGATCCAAATGAATCTGGCTCATCTTATTTTAAGTCCAATTTTTGTTAGTGTTCTTTTTTGATTAAATATCAATAATCGAGGGGCGGAGCAAAATGGCGGCGAGGAGACGCTGCGAGTAAGATCTCCCATTAAAAAAAGTTAATAGGGAGGAAAAGCGGCAGGTCCCAGTGAGAACCGGGACACGGAAGATAAACGGACGACTCCAGCAAACTGCCCGAAGAAGAAAGTTGCCATAAAAGAGGACCAGAAGGCAGGGAAGCGCAGAACCCTGCTCCCCTCCCCCGCCCACAGAGGCGGCACTCTCCGCCTGGCAGAGAGGAGGAAAACAACAAACTAAAACTGCCAACAAGAACAAAGGACGCAGCAAGCGGGACTGTGAGTGGAAAGGAACTATTGCAGCCACCACACCCTGTGAACGGGAGCTGTGGAGAACCCCCGCAGAATCCGCTGCAGAGGTGAGCTCCAGCGCCATTGAAGAGAGCCCCGCCCAGGAGGAGACCAGCACCAGCACACAGCCCCAGCCGCCCGGTAAGCCTGCGCGGAAAAGCGGCGCGCCGGAAAAACAGACGCGAAGCGGGATTGCGCGGGGAAAGCGGCGCGGATTGCGCGGATCGGATCGCAGCTGCCCAGGTCCCCGCGCCTGCGACCTCGGCTTGCGGGGAGACGCGCGGAGGCCCTCCCGGAGAGAGCAGGAACCAGGCGCCCAGGCAGGGGAGCGGGATTCAAAAGGCGCCATTCCCGCGCCACTGATCTGGGCTACAGCCCGCGTCCTGGAACTGAGGACTTTGGAACTGAGACCCGGGGCACGAAATTAGGGGCGTGGGTTCCCCACGACGGTGGGGCACAAGGCAGACACAGCACCCCAAAGCCGTTGAGGTGTACCCTACCATCCCTGCTCTGCTCCCTGTCCCACTGGGTGGAAAATCAGCTCCCCAAGGGCTCTAGGAGAGATCTCTGGCGCCACCTAGCGACTTGAAGCCAGCACAGGCTCCTGAAGGAGCTAGTGGCCAGCTGGGGAGTGAGCCCACGCCGGGCCCCTTCCGAACAAGTAGTCTGAGCCCACAGGGAGAGCGAGCACCCACAGCCGGGGCAGACCAAGCGCGCAGAAGAGTGTGCCTGAGACCGGACGCGCAGGGAGTGTGTCCCGCATCACCATTATAGAATAGGGACATTTCTTCAGTAAATACCTGCAGAAGGCTTCCTCAGGAGCCAGAGGTGAGCGGGGGAAGTTCGCCCACGCCAGACCCCCTCTGGCCTGCAGTCCAAGCCCAGAGGGGGAGCAGGAACCCACCGCCGGGGCAGACCAGGCCCACAGGGGAGTGTGTCCCCACATCGGAATTTTAGAACAGGGACCTTTCTCCAGTAAAGACTGCTTGAAACTGACAGATGACTCCTGGAGGAACCAGAGGGGAGCAGAGAAGCCCACCCAAGATGCCGGCCAGTCCCAACTACACAGTGTCCCAACGCATATGGCAAATTAGAAAACAGACAGTAGGGAGAAGAACCACACGCAACCTAGCAACTCTCCAGAGAAAAAGCACACCACAAAAGGAAAACCAGCCCCCAGATGGCAACGACAGTAACTTGGAAGAACTTCTGAGCCTTCCAGAAAGAGAATTTAAAATTGCCATGATTAAAAAACTGACAGAAGTCATAAAGGAAAACAATGATAAGGGAAAAATAATCAACGATCAGAAGAATGAAATTGAGTCCCTAAAGAGGGAAGTAAAAGAAATGCAGGAGATCAAAGAATTAATGGAAGAACTAAAGAATTCTGGGAAAAGCAATGAAAGCAGAATTGATGAAATGGAAGAACGAATAAGTACTCTTGAAGACACAGAAATAAAAAGAACCAAAACAGAAAAGGAAAGAGAAGTACGAAGGAAAAAGAATGAAGAAAGACTTCGGGAACTATCTGACTCCATGAGGAAAGGAAATATAAGAGTTATAGGAATACCAGAAGGAGAGGAGAGAGAAGTAGGAACAGAGAAAATATTCAAAGAGATAATTGAAGAGAATTTCCCAAATGTGAAGGAGGAGCTGAAAATTGATATACAAGAAGCAAGAAGAACACCAAACTTCCACGACGAAAGGAAAAATACAGCAAGACACATAATAGTAAAGCTCCCGAGAATCCAGGACAAGGAAAAAATAATGAAGCTGGCAAGAGGGAAGAAACAGATAACATTCAAAGGAAAGCCAATCAGGCTGACATCAGACTTCTCCGAAGAAACACTACGGGCAAGGAGAGAGTGGAGGGACATAGTCAACAGACTCCAAGAAAACAGATGCCAACCAAGAATACTCTATCCCGCAAAGCTCTCCTTCCTATTTGAAGAAAGAATATGGACTTTCCCAGACAAACAGAAACTCCGGAATTTCATTGCAACTAAACCCCCACTCCAAAAAATACTACAAGGAGTCCTAAAGCCAGAACCTCAGAGGGACGAATAACAATGAAAGAAGGCCAAAAAAAAAAGTTATTAAAAGAATAAATAAATAAAATCAAAGGAAAGACAAACACAATGGCAAATACAGATGCTAACATATCAATATTAACTCTAAATGTAAATGGACTAAACTCTTCAATAAAAAGACACAGAGTTGCAGCCTGGATTAAGAAACAAAACCCAACCTTTTGCTGTCTCCAGGAAACACATTTAGCTACAAAAGATAAAAATAGGCTCAAAGTCAAAGGATGGAAAACAATCCTACAAGCAAATGGACCAAAAAAGAAAGCAGGAACAGCTATACTTATATCAGATAAAACAGATTTCAAACTCAAAAAGATAAAAAGAGACCCCAATGGTCACTACATTATGATCAAGGGGACAATACTTCAAGAAGAAATAACACTCATTAACATATACTCACCAAACGAAGGAGCACCAAAATATATCAGACAACTGTTTTCCTCTCTGAAAACAGACATCAGAGAAAACAAATACGTAGTGGGAGACTTCAACACACCACTATCAACAATGGATAGATCAACAAGACAAAAAATAAGTAAAGAAACCAAAGCTCTAAATAAGGACCTAGAGCAATTGGGCTTAACAGACATCTATAGAACACTAAACCCCAAAAAAACGGAGTACACATTTTTCTCAAGCGCATACGGATCATTCTCCAGGATCGATCACATACTGGGGCACAAGACAAACATCAACAGATACACCAAGATTGAAATCATATCAACCATCTTTTCTGACCATGAAGGCATCAAACTAGAAATAAACCATAAAAAGAAGGCAAGGAACTTTCCTACCTCATGGAGATTAAAAACCACACTACTGGAAGACCACTGGACTAATGAGGAGATCAAAGAAGAAATTAAAAAATTTTTTGAATTGAATGACAAGGAGGACACCAATATCCTAAATGTATGGGATGCAGCAAAAGCAGTAATAAGAGGAAAATATATAGCAATAGAAGCTCACATCAAGAAACAAGAAAGAACTCAAAGAAACAACCTAATCTTGAAGCTCAAAGATCTAGAAAAAGAACAACAAAAAAAACCCAAAACCAGTAGAAGAAAAGAAATAATAAAAACCAAAGCAGAAATAAATGAAATTGAAACTAAAAAAACAATCCAAAAGATCAATGAAAGCAAGAGCTGGTTCTTTGAAAAAATCAATAAAATAGACAAACCCCTAGCCAGGCTCACAAAGGAAAAAAGGGAGAAAGCACAAATAAACAGGATCATCAATGAAAGAGGAGAAATCACAACGGACACAGCAGAAATCAAAAGAATAATCAGTAACTACTATGAACAGTTATATGGAAACAAGTTTAACAATCTAGAGGAGATGGACAAATTCCTACAACTCTACAATCACCCAAAGCTAGATAAAGAAGAAATAGAACACCTAAACAGACCAATTACAATTAGCGAAATTGAAATGGTAATGGTTTATTTCTGGTGAAATCCCAACTGTTCTTACCAACCTCTATGAATATTGAGCAGACATTTATATGATGGGGAAAAGCCTTTTATTATCGGAAGGCATTATGTGCAGATATTAAGGTATCAAATCATTACCACTAACTATAGACAAAATTTAAGCAGAATCCAAGGATGAAACCAGGAATATGAAGTGTGCTAAGGAAATATTGGAGCCAAAGAGAGCAAGGTTTCAAGTGACTGTTAAACTATTACAAATAAAACTCTCTCTTTAAGAAGTTAACACTCAAATAAGATGTGGAATTTAAAGACATGTGACAAAGCATTTTTGAAAATCATTAAACTTTGAATTAATTTAGGTGGTAGGTTTTTTTTTTAATTCTACTGCTTTCTATTTGTGTGTATGTGGGAAGAGCTTACTGGGTGGTCAACTTTTTCTCTGTACACAACATATATTTATTGTTATTATTCATTGATGTAATGTTAATGAAAATGACATGTCAAGTGATGGATTTATCCAATGGTTTTGCTGACATGGATTTAAAAGGAGATTTATTTTTGTAGGATGGACGGGGTAGATAATATCTTTCATTTCTCCCCCTCTCCCACATTTTTATGTGTTCTCAGATCAACTGCAGAAAGGAAATAAGAGCTCCTTCACAAGAATTTTAACTTGGGTAAATAATAGTGGTTAATAAATAAAAATGAACTGACGTTTATTACAGAATCCTTCTCTTATTTATGATTTTTGGCTTTAGTTCCAAAAGCACATGACTCATTCCTCCTAGGAATCGGCTGTCTCCTCTAAACTGCAGCTCTTATCTTTCTTTACCTGGTGTGGGAGGAATTTTCTGTGCTTGAATTCCTTGCAAAATGTGCATCTCTTCTCCATTAACATCTGTTTGAGTCTCTCCTTGCCCTGCTGCTTATCTGGACTGCCTGGTGTATTTCCAAGAGGAAGAGTTGTGGTTTCCTCTTGCCATTTACTACAGACAGTGAATTCAGGTAACATCTTTAAGGTGCCAAAAGTCCTAGAAATTTTTCCTTTAAAAAGTTTTAAATATTGGCTTCAATAGAATATAATATATAGCTGGACTTCTCCAGATGGCAATGAATCACAATAATAGACTCAATCTTCTGGTTATATATTATGAGACTTCGGTGTATCTACATTTTTGTACTTTCTGTAGATTGATTATAATGATGGTTCTAGTTAATGACCTTCATGCATTTAACATTTGCCTTACAACTTTTAATAACCTCTGATGGGACTTAGAACACACTACCTAAAATATGTTGCCTTATTATTATTATCTAGGATTTTGAGAAATAGCAGGCACAAAATGGACTTCCTGTCTCTCTCTTTTCCTCTAAAGCAGGTCATACAACCCTCTCATGAAAGAAGCCTTCTATACACAAAGAGGATAAAAGCATATTTATCTCTGAAGATGGAGGGAGTGAAAGGAATTAAAATTAACAGAGTTTGCTGTTTCACAGTTTATTACCCTTAGTTAATACTGTAGGCCTAGCATATTTTTCCATAGCTTTCCATTTTCAACATACCTAGTACAAAAATGCCCTTGTTTAGTTATTTTTTCAGGTCTTCATTTCTTTGTGAAATCTCTTGTGTGTCATAAAACTTATATTAAACAAATTTGTATGTCAGTCTAATTAACATATATGTAGCCACTGGGCCTCCCTGGTGGCGCAGCGGTTGAGCGCTGGGTTGCGGGGCTGCCCGTGGCCTCTGCGGCACTGGTTCGATCCCCGGCTGCTCCCCGGCCACCATAGGAGGGTCCCACATGGCGCGCAGACCTCTCCTGCCGCCCGCTGCTCCCCTCAGCAGTGTACTTCGGTCCTTCTGCCTGCTCTGCTCCCCGCTCTGGCTCTGGTGAATTCTCTCACCCTCCCGCGCTTCTGACTGTACCCAGTGCATGTATAAACAAAAACAAACAAATAAAATAAATAAATAAATAATAAAATAAAACATGCCTCTATAAAAAAATATATATATATTTAAAAAAAAAACATATATGTAGCCAGAAAACCTAGAAGAGTGATAGGAAAAAATGATTTCTCTCTCCCCTATGTCTCATATTTAGAATCTTGGGAGGCTGTTACTTTGACTTAAGCTTGAAGCAGAAGTGATGGTGTACCATTTATGAATGTGGCTTAGAAAGGACTCACATACTTTCATTTTTTTTCTATTCAACCTTGTCTGTGACATGATGAAAACTTGGGCTGGACTGTTAAGAATGTGAGATCATGAAGCACATTCTAGATTATCAGATGCTCAGTAGATCTACAAGGAGCCCACAGACAAGAGATTAGCCAAGTTAAATGAAGCCTGGATCAGCTCAGTAGCAACATTAGGTAATCCATCAGGTAATCCAGCAACAAAAATAAATGTTTATTTTTATAAACATTGAATTGGCAGTTTGTTACATAGCATGGTTGTGTAGAAGTTAATTTACAAAGAAACTAGATATTAATAATAAATCTAAATATCACCTAAGTCCCATGATATTGTGGGTCTCATGGAAAGTTGATTTTACATTCTATTTAACTTTCATTTATTAATAATGCTAATTACTAAGGCCTAAAATGTCATCTCTCCTCTATTTCTCTAGTATCTTTAAAAGTCCCAAAGTAGATACGGGAGTGAGGGAATGGTGAGCCCAACATGTAATTAGTTACTCTACAATGTCACATCTGCAGGGAATTCCCTGACCTTTGTTGAAATATTTGTTTTCTGGTGCCCAAGGCTTTAATGAGCTGCTTTTCCTATTTTCCCTTCAAAATAATTATTTTGATGGATTAATTTATACCTACCAACTTTTCAACCAATTATTACTAGTTAAATTTATGGGTGCCCAGAGACACTTCCTAAATGTTTATTTTACATTAATTACATTTAGAAAGCTGTAAAAAATATTAGGTTTGTCGTTCATATGTGTAAAAGTGAACATTAGATATATATCTTCATTATGTTTTCAGGTCAATATGATTGAGAGATATGCCATGATACTTTTGAGTCAATAAAACTTTACTGAATAATTATATATAAATACCATGCCAATATGGTAGTTTCAAAAAAAGTACAGTTATACCATCTTCTTTTAGAAAAAGGAAATCTAACTCTTTCAAAGTTATGGTCTAAATGATGCTGAAATACATGTTTTTAAACTTATGTCTATCCTTAAATGTTCTACAAATATAAAGATATATCACTTGTATACAGAATAATACAATATATCATTTATATACAGTTTTATAGCAATGTATATTTTTTGGACTGGATTACTAAACACTGCATATTCAATAAATATGTGAATGAATAATTTTAGTGAAAGTTTTATTCTACTACTATTATTTTACAGTTTTTGGTTAGAGTACTATCATTACTAGTCATAGTAATAAATATCATTACTAATGTAATATTGGTGGTAGAAACGTCTCCCTCTGTGGTACCCCTGTACCATAGAGGTACATGGGTTTTCATGTTTTTAACTAGCTTTTCATCCACCTCTCAAACTCCTTTTATCTATAGCCCATATAAGTACATGTATCAATGCCCATTTCATGATTGCTGTGCATAAAAGAAATAAAAATGCATTACAAAGTTATTCCATAATAATTATTCACACAAAAATTGCATTCTTTGCAGATTGCACAAGGACATGTGATTACACGGTATTGTCAGATTTTAGGCATAGTCAATGTGGACTGTAACTTAAAATAGATTTGTTCTTCTAGTTGTAACTTGTAAATGTCAAATAAGAAATACAGTTTTACAACAAATATCATAAAAACTTCCTATAATAGAAGGATATTTTATTAAGTCAATACTATTATCCCAATATTTTAGTTCTTTTTTAAATTTTTTAATCCAGTAATTAGGAAAATGCAGTTTGAACTTGTAAGTAGAGACATTTGAAATTGATCCATGTACTAATTTGGTAAGGAGGGAAAAATCTGTTGAATAACTATTATTTCTGTGAACATCTATTATTTCTAGTGCTGCTGGCTTTGGTGGTTGTTGCCTTTGCTGTTCTTTAGCTTAGTATTGATTTGTTTCATCTTTACGCAAATGTCTGTTTTGGGACAGTTTATGCTGGGGTGCACTACATCTTCCCAGGACTCATTTTCAACTCCTTACACTTAGTTGAAAGTACTCAGAAAGATCAATAGGAGAAACTGTAACTTTTACAAGGAAGAGGTTTTTATGATTCATATCTCCCTTTTCTTTCAGAAGAAGCTATTTTAAAAAGCTATTTGGGGATTTGGATTCCCAGGGTATCACAATAAAGTAAACTTCAAGAAAGTTGCAAAACCACCAACAATCATTTTTTCAGGATCAATAACTCAAATGGTGCCTCAACTTTTCAATAGCAGAAATGATCCCAGATCTTACATTGCTAATACATTATCACCTATGTGCTCGATTCAGACTGGTTTATGAGATCCTAAATATCAAAAGTTATAAATGACTATTCATAAAATATATTAGAAATTGGATGGACTGAAGGGCATTGGCATTTTGTCTGATGGATATTAAATACATATCTGTGTAATTAATCTGACATGGTTAAGAGGTAAAATTGTGTTACATATAGTCAGGAAAGTAAGTGCTTTGGATCACTAGGAAAAACCAGGTTTAAGGAACATAATACTTTGGGAATCCTAGGCTTCAAATCAGAAGACAGAGATAAATTTTAAATAAATATTTTAATTGAAACTTGAACATTAAAAAGAAGCCTGGGGACCATGTGGGGTCCAGACAAGATGCATCGATTTGTAAAAGCAATGGCACCTAAGACAAACAAAAAAACTCAAGTTCATACATGCTTATTATTCAGAGAATAGATGGGTGGTTGAATGAGGCAGGCAAGGGAGGTAAGTTAAGGAGGTGAATAAGTACAAACTTATAGTTGTAAATAAGTTGTGGGGCTACAATGCACAGCATGGTGACTATAGTTAATTCTGTACTGCATATTTGAAATTAACTGAGACATTAGTAGGTCCTGAAGCCCTCCTCACAGAAAAAAATGTTTCTAAGTTTGTAGTGGGATTGATGTTAACAAGACTTCTTGTGGTGACTGTTTTGCAATACATACAAATGTCAATGTATTATGTGGCACCCCTGAAACTAATGTAATATTTTATGTCAAATATACATTTTAATAAAAAGAAATATACTTTTAATAAAATATACCTTTTAATAAATTGTACCTTTTAATAGAAGAAAAGAAAGGATCCTGTGGCTTTGTTGTCAAATGTGGGGCTGTTATCCAATGACAGAGAAACCAAAACAGGCCACCTGCTTTTGAGAAAAGAACCAGTTAAATCTGAAGTCACCTGGCAGGAACCTTAGATGTAAAGTTCTCAAATCAATATCCCTGAGGATAGGGCTTCGGCAGTACTCATAGGACAGAAAGCCAAACATAAAAATGCACGTTGGTTGAGTCTAATTGGTTGTTTTCTCCTAGATCATGGTGCCATTGGAATTTGGTTCTAGAACTGCAACAAACTGAGGACACTTTGCCCCAAATATTGTCTATCCAACCATGACTCAGGAATCCTAGTTCTGTTTTTCATTGCTATATTCAGTCCAAGAAATAAGATGTCATTTGAGGACAGTGAAGACTCTTCTGGGTCTTCCCCATTCCATGGAAATGCTTTTATTTGCATAGTTTCTTGCTAGAAAGATATATGTTTATGTTTGATTGTGAATGAACAGGGAGAGGATAAAAGGAAGAAGGAAATGTGGGCCATCTTTTAGGCAGTATCAGAGCTCCAGCAGACCTGAGATTGTGCAGCTTTGGGGGGTATTCTTCTGGATACCACTGTGCTCAAGCATGCAGGAAGTAGAGCTGTTCCAAAATGCCTACAGTTTCCTGATTCCTTGAAAGCAGGCAGCAAGCTATAAAACTAATTGCAGATTTCCCCATCTTTCATCTGATTTTGCAGGTACTGATTCATTTTAAAATTTCTTACTTTTTGAAATATTTTCAGATGATTAATTTTCAGACCAAATCCTTCCAGATACACAAAGTGAAGCAATGTTGAAAGGTGTTGAATCTATGGTATCATGATGGTCATTTGCTATTTCTGCTACTTCTCCTTGTCTTGTAAGAACAGCAGGGCAGGCTTGCAAAATGGGACAAAAACACCCCTACCCATCTTAAAGAAGGAAAAAGAAAAAAAATATTCAATTGATCATAAGTTGACAAGTTGTATTCTAGAACATGGACTATAAATGGTATGGATTATTGGTGCCATTTTAGTGATGATAAAACCATTGGTTTTAAGTTGTTACTTAGATGGTCTCATATCCATGGCTCATCTTTCTGCATTTTTATATCATCAACTTTAAAATGCAAAAAATAATGTTAGTTTCATTAGAATGCAATGAGGAGTAACCAAATCATTGCCTAGGAAATACTATAAATAGTGTATAATGACTAATTTTCCAATTATTTATTAAAATATCCTTGTGTTGTAATTCCCATTTTATATGTTAGAAAGTTCCAGTGTAGGAATTCAGAATTTACAATTGTAAAATAAAAAACTGGTATGTGGAGTATTTTTAATTTAAATGTATAGTATTTGAATTAGTAAACAGTTAAAAGGAGCAAAATAAGAGTAATGTTCAGTGACTGAAATATAATGTTATTTAAGCTACTAATTCAATACTCAGATCATGGGATTTGACCAATAAAATGTGAGAATTAATTTGACTTGAGCTCTAACAGTTTCCCTTCTCAATTTTTATATTTCTTTTCCCCCATTCTATTGGTTATGTATTTATTCCCAGGGGAAAACTTTGACATGGATTACAGATGCACTGTCAACACAGGCCCTTGAAGCTGAATTAGAATACAGAAAATGACAAAGAGGCTTGAAAATTGCCTCAGTGATAGGCAAAAACACAGTTAATTCTACTATTTTTTTTAATTGAAATGGCATTGGTTTACAGCACTGTACATGAAATTGTTTGGCTTTTATTGCTAACAAATTGCTATAAAATTAGCTGTTTATACTATTCATTAACTCCCAGGACTATAAGACAAAAGCCTAGCACTGCCTGGAGAGGCTCTCTGGTCAGGGATTCACAAAACTGAGGTCAGATGTTGAGGGAGCTGAGGCTGGAGGGAAACACATACTCCCTTCAAGGAAAATCCTTGATTTCCCCCACCTTTTGTGTCTCCTTACAGACCATTTCATTTGTGACACTTTTAGTCACCAAATGTGTAAAGTTTTTCCCCATACCAAGCAACTCTGTGACACCAGTTGGCTGTCCAGCTATTCAATTGAATTCTGATAGTATCTGCTTGGAGATAGTGTCAGATCCCACAGGGTTCAAGGCTTTGTCCCACAAATCAGCATCCCCTTCAGTCGCCACTCATAGCCCAGATTGTCATCTGTGCCTCTGACCAATCAGCCATAAACCAGAGATTCCCACATCCTAGTCCCTAGGTTCAATAATTTGCTAGTCAAAGATTCAATTAAGATAGGTATTATCCATAGAGAAGAAATTATCAGAACTGCAATAACTGCAATAACAGTAAATTAAAAGAATTGAAAGTTCATATACAAGTTTTTATACTACCTAAAATTATGTGAATGCTAACATTATGAAAAGGAAGTAAATATGAGGTCTTAAAAAAATCTATTCAACATATACCATGTAATTTTCAAGGGAAGAGCAGAAGAAAACTATCTTTGAGTCATTGAAATGCTCATGTATTCCAGAATAACACTGAAATTGTTTTTTAGCTCTGAGTGTCTAGTGTCTTCTTCAATTTAAAAATCACAAATCTGCACACCTCAGTAACACTGCTCTATTGAAATTAGATACTGTGAAATTTTCAAGCTGAAGGAGAGTTTTTGATTGATGGATGTGCAAAGCATCATCTTTCCATAATATTCCATCTTTCTTCATCTGGGAGTAGAATCATTTTAGCAAGCATTATTCTCTGTTGATAACTTTAGGGGAAAAAACACGGAACTTAGGATTCCTAAATGTTGTAATACATTTTTAAAAATAGACACCTGCAGAAAAAGACTCAGTTAAGTTTTCAAGGATTTCTAAAAACAAAAGGAATACATAACTCCCCAAATAAGTGCCTAACTTTCCTAATAATGGTTGGTTTTATGGGAGGGAGAGAGAGAGAGAGAGAGAGAGAGAGAGAGAGAGAGAGAGAACACATATTAGACTTACTCGTTTATGTGTCTGTAAATGAGGTGAATTCTGAGTGCTGAGAGGACTTGCCCTATAACATTTCCTTTGGTCAAGCCATTTGTCAAAATGATGGCCTTCTTGTACAGGTGATATATTGCTTTTGTGGGAGATAAACTGTGTATGAGAAAAAATTTAGCCTTTTATATGCTAAATAACACTGCTTTTTTTTTTTTTGAGGTGCTAAAAAGAAAAAAAAAAAGCCCAAGGAAAAGATTTATTTTTAAAAAATATCCCTCTCTTCAATTAAAATACAAGTATCCAAATTTGGGGATAAAAATGTCTTGGGAAACTTCAGACCTTCAGAGAGTTATCTATTGCTTGTATTTCAAAGTAAATGATTACTGACTATAGAAAAATGGGTATGGAAATAATGCTTCCTGAAAAGAATGACAAAGAATGCTTCAGGTCCATAACAGTTTTTCTGCCCTTAACATTTTGCAAGAAACAAGATTATATTGCAGCGACCATGAAGAATGAGATATTGCTGTGGCTATATTTGGAAAGTATAATCTGCTACAGGTTTTAGATTAAAATTTAATTATCCTTCCAATTAAGGAACACTGAAAAAAACAATAAATATATTTCATTAGATTTGCCTTAGAATGGAAGCTAAAAAGTTTTCTAGTACCTGGAGGAGTAGACCCTTACTTGCTTAAAATTCTCAGGGACAAGATTCTCAGCTTAGAAGCTTAGCACAATTTCAGGCCTGATGTTTGTGATATACATTTTATAACAAAAATGATTATTTTGGCATTGATGTCCATAACTCCCAAGTGAGATGAGTGGGCGTTTAGAGCAATTCTACCAAATCATATAACTGTGTGTGATAACCTTATTTTAAGTATGAAATCCATCTCCTGTAGTCTGGAGCACAGAGTAAAGTGTAAAGACAGGGAAATATCACCTAGTAGGTAACAACAATTGTAACTTATAAGCATAGACTAAATTGTTTCTATGGTGCAGCAGACCTCTCCTGTCTCACCCACTGCTCCCCTCAGCAGTGTATTTCTTCAGTCTGCCTTTTCTGTTCCCCACTCTGTCTCTGGTGAATCCTCTCACCTTCCCATGCATCTGGCCTGTACCCCAGTTCTTGCATAAATAAATAAATAAAAATCTTTAAAAAATAGTTTATGTCAGATATGTGCATACATATACACAAACACACACACATGTTGTGTATACTGCTTACCTTTAACAGATTCAAACTGCCATTTCTTATTAATACTGAAAGAATGTTATATTGAGAAGGTTGGAGTATGATGGTCAAAAACCTAGACTTTAGAATCAACTGGGTTTAAATATCAGCCTTGGTACTGGTCTTAATCTCCGTTCATGATGTAATGTAGTCTTCAAAGTTCAATTTTGTTCATGGTAAAATGGTAGTAATAGTATTGCTCAGAGGATTTTTGTGAAAATAAAAGCAAATAGCACATGTAGACCACTTATCAGATGTTGTAAGGGCTCAGATTTTTAATTAATATTATAAGAATAAACTATTATTATTGTTGCTGTTAAGAATTCATTATCTGCTATCTGTAAGAATTCCTAGAATGAAAATTTTATTGTTAAAATATGGGACTTTCACCTGAATAAACTGTTAGAATCTTTCCAATTCTCTTCTATGACTAAGGTAATGTCTTCTTGTTTATTTTTTGCAAAACTATGGGGAACTCATACAAATTTTGTAAATTTTCCAAGGTCAACTAATTAATCCAAGAGCCATAACTAGAACTCACATCTCTTATTTCTGGATTGAATGCTTAACAGTAAACTAAGGTGCTTTCCATAATGTAGGTTATGTTTCTCTTTATGATAGTAAAACCTAGAATAATGTACCTCTTAAGCATTTTCTTTCTCCATACCTCTAGAAAGAAGGTTAGATAGGTATTACTTTATTGTTGGATTAAGGAGAAGTGAAAGCCTCAGGGAAAGTTCAAGCTTGCATTTAAAATCATGTGGGCACTTTATGATCAACTGAAAAACAGAACACAGTGAGCCATCAGTGTTCTCTCTGTTGTTATAGGCTGCTCGTGGTAAAGGAGCTCTTTGTCTAGAATCTTATGCTTTTCAAGACCTTAACATGCATTCTTTTAAATGAGTTGTCAAAAAGGTTAGTAGTCTTTATAGTGGCAACTTCTTTGCAAATTAAGTCCCAAAGAGTTAAAAAAAAAGTTTAAAAATACCACAGTGTTTTTTAAAGAAATGCATGCATCCTGAGCCTTGTCAGATTCTGTATCACCCCAAAGGGAAAGAAGTTTTGTAAGTTCACTATTTCTCTGAGCAAAAGTCATTAGGATGACTGCATTAAATTCTCAATTTTTAAATTACTTCATTATGTAGAAATCCGTACAGTTATTCTTTGACTTGGTAACTCTGGAATTTGGTGGGAGTCCTAAAGGAAATAAAGGAAACTAATTCAGTTGTGAACTTAGTCGTCATCTTGTAGTTGAATAGCTCTCTATTATGCACGTTCAGTAGATAAGACAGCTGAAATGAATAATTCATCACTGTCTTTCAGTGGCCAGATTGCTTAACACCATAATATATTTGGTAGTGAAATAAAATGTGTGTGTTTGTGTAGGTTGCAGAGGTTGTTTATTTATTTATTTATTTATTTATTTATTTATTTATTTGTTTGTTTATTTAGAAGAACTGGTGTATAGGGCCTCCCTGTTGGCGCAAGGGGTTAAGACATAGCACTATGAAGCTATCAGCAACCACTGCAGCACAAGTTCCATCCCTGGCCAGGGAGGTGACCATATGGCGCAGCAAACCTCTCCTGACCTCTCCCCTGACTCGCCCGCTATTCCCCTCAACAGTGTATTTCACTCAATCTGCCTGTTCTGCTCCCCACTCTGTCTCTGATGAATCGTCTCACCGCCCCTCACACTTCTGGCCTGTACCCCAGTTCTTGTATGCATAAATAAATCTTTAAGAAAAAAATAACTGGGGTAGAGGCCAGAGATATGAGGGGCAGTTAGAGATCTGCTGCGCCATATGTGGGTTAGCTCCCTGGCCAGGGATCACACTCAAGTAATCATGGTGATTGTGCTGAGACAAAGGCCGTAGGCCACCAGAGAGGGTCCCTGGAGGAGGGGTTGTTTAAACATATACACACATGAAAGCATGTATATACCCTCACAGGTCTTGTCACCATAAAATGTGGAATGAAATGTGTATGAATTTTTATATGAATACAAAAAACAATCTCTTTAATCTTTAACAAATTTCAACAGAGAAAGCCACTATAATCACTACTGTTAAATGATTACTTTTAGAAAGAATTTCATAAACATCAAATATTAGTTTATAATGGAAACAAAATTATGGCCAGTAGAATACATTGATCCTTTTTAAAAAAGTGAAAATTGAAAAATTTTATTTTCAGACCAAGTTGCTGATTTTTTAGTGTCATTTGGAAAATTTATAAATAATGCACTACATTCTATAATCAATATTATTTAATCTAAATAAATGAATTTATAATTCATGCCTCAATGTATTATATTTTAAAATCAGGGTCTTGTCTTCTATAACAGTGGCTAAAAAATATGGCTCTCCAAAAAAGTTATTTTTTTCCTTGATTTTCTGCTGCAATCTGGGATCACCTGGCAATCCTACTTCTAATCTATAATGTTAATTCTCACACCACAGTGATTTCTTCTAAATTTCTTTTGACCTATAGTTCATATTCAAATATAAAGTTTTTAATGAATTCTGCTGATCTTTACCTATTTATGTCTTCTAAACTCTTTCATCTGTTTAATAATAACATCCTCTCTATGTCCCAGTTAGTTGCAACTCCTCTTAGTACATTCAACTCTTCCTCAGGAAGCCATTTTCTTTGGCAGTTCATAATTTTGACTGCTCTGTTTGACAAGCTTTAATTTAAATACCTTTCCATTTGATAAACCCTTAACTGTGAGAATCTAATTACTTTTTTTAGTAGAGATGTTTCTAAAGTCTTTCTCTAACCTCTCATTTTAAGAGTCCATAGTATTTCAGAAGCTAGTCAAAGCTATGTTACTTTGTAATGTTCTATATGTGCTTCATTATCTCGTAACACAAACTCACGGTGTATTTACTATTAATCTCTTTACACTACAGGTGTCAGAGATAACAGAGAATTTATTAAGTTAACAAGCGAATACACTAATACACTCTTATTCCAAAATCTAAATCATTTTTATCTTACTGTCTTCTTATTGCTTGAATGAGCGTGTCCATAAAGGGTAAAGGACTTGGTCAAGAGTAAGAGTTATTTTAAAGACAATGGTAAAATGATGTGTCAACATAAAAATCTCTAAGTCCAGGTCCTAACATGTATCAGGCAGCGTGTATTACACTGCAAAACAGATAAATGATATATATTCCCTGCTTTTGAGGTAATCTCAGCCTCATGGGAAAAAAAATTATGCTATGAATAATGGAATCTATGAGATCATAGAAGAGTAGGACTTCTGATGCTTGGGGAACTTTGTAAAAACTTTCACAAAAGAAGAGACATTATGAACTGTGTCTCAAACGTGGAGATGAAGCTGAAAAAGTGATTTGCGAGTTAATTACAGAATGCTTTACATGCTATAGTACAAGTTTTAGATGGTGGGAAAGGCAACCATTATTCTTCTTTTCTGTTTTCTTTTTTGACAAAAGTAACATTTTTCAGTCATATACACACATAAATAATTATTATTTCTGTGTTTACATATTTTTAATTAAATTTGTATTTTTATACAATGGAATGCTTATTTTTCCCAAGATATGTTTATAATATTTTAGATTTATATTTTTAATATCTAGTACTAGATATCAAAACACTTTAAAGAACATTGAATATCATATATTATTATGTATTATATATTACTTATATGTTTCATAGGTTGTACATTTTCCTTGTTTGATATGGGGAAATTGGGCATTTCTGAAAAATCTTCCTGCTGACAAAGTAGCCATTGCTCTACAAGGAGATTATTCTTTTGTACCAACTCATTGTGAATGACGTAACTACCTCAGCCATTTCATTGATAATTAAGTATAACTGATAGCTCTTTGCAGTTTAATTCTATATCAGATGCTTGCCTAGTATTTTAATATCCCATAATGTATTTGTTTAAAGATATATGAAAGTTCTTACTGTTACACTGATGATTCACTCAGGATGCAATTTAGATTCTGAAATTGTCATTAAAAGATACCTGATTTTATCTTCTTCACATCAATAGGTGAATAGCCTTACCTAAAAAAATAAGCATTCAAATTGTCCTTATACTGGATATTAATGATTTGTCAACCACCTCTTGAATATGAATCCAAAGTAGAGTTTTCATTGAGAAGCTGTAAAGAACAGGTAAATGCTTTCAAACATAACAGTAATGGAATAGCAGTGGAATAATTCTAGGGGTATACATGACTGAATTAGGATCAAGGACAGAAGGAACTGAGGTAAGATTTCAGTTTCTCATTAGGAAAAGCTTTTTGATATATTGAAATTTGACTAAAAGTATTTTTTTGTCAATAGATGGCTAATGAGAAGAAAGTTATATTTTAGCAGGTGTTACATAAAGAAAATTAAAAATTAGATGGTAGGACTGGGGCAATGATTCTCAAGTGGAGAGAAAGAACTTAAGAAAAAATAGTGTATGAAAAAAGAACTTAAGAAAAAATTATGGTTCAGAAAGCATTTGTCAGGTTATTTTGATATTCCTAATCCTCTTTTCCAACCAGCTGTAAACCATTAAAATTGACCTTTGAATTTTTTATTTTCCTTAGAAAAATTTTATTGTTTGCCTTGAAGTAATACCCTTTATTAACATAAAAATTATTGTTTGACTTCTTTTTAAATTTAGTTCTAATTTAGCATTCTAATGATAATATGGGGTTTGGGAGGGGGAATCAAAATTATTCTCAAATCCCAGATCCATTGTTCAAATGATACTATCCACCCTCAAGTCTTCACCTTCTCAACACAGAGTCCTAATTTTTCAGGTATATTCATGTGGAAAGCTTACTAATAGACATAATTTTAAGAGGGAACTTTATTTTTTAACATTCTTTATTATTCTAATAATATTTCACTTCCCTTCTGGTGCAGAAGACAGTTTTTAAACTTAGGTCAAATAAAGTGACTCCATCATAAGTTGTCTGATTTGATATGTCTCTAGGTTACCAAGGTCAGTGCTATGAGAATCATCGTTTATGGAACAATTGTTTAATAATGACCCTTGTAGCCTGCCATTTGAATTTCCAACGAAGAAAAATCAAAGCTGTCTTTGTAATTAAAGTTGTAAGTAACTAATACTGTTTAATAGAATCAAACAAAAAATCCTTGAAATTAACTGATTATACACAAAATATTCATCTGTCTTTATAACATGAAATCTGAATTAATCCCATATTATGAATACTAAACTGCATTTTTGTAATTCTTAAATTGAAGATTTATCATCCATTTAAAAGTGTCATAGTCTTAATATTCATCACTGGTTATTCCATCAGACAACACACGATGAAACTATTAGGTTAAACAAATTAAAATTAACTCTACAAAGAAGTGAATGTTTTATTTGCCTAGGAATTAGCATAAAACTACTCCCTTTAAATATTAATCTCGTTAAAACTGAACCTTCAAGGGCCTCCCCCGTGGCGCAGCGGTTGAGCGCTGGGTTAGCGAAGCTGCCCACAGCCTCTGCAGCGCCGGTTCAATCCCCAGCTGCTCCCAGGCCACCGGAGGAGGATCCCGCATGGCGCGCAGACCTCTCCTGCCGCCCGCTGCTCCTCTCAACAGTGTACTTCGGTCCTTCTGCCTGCTCTGCTCCCCGCTCTGGCTCTAGTGAGTTCTCTCGCCTTCCCGCGCTTCTGACTGTGCCCAGTGCTTGTATAAATGAATAAATAAATCTTAAAAAAAAAAAAACTGAACCTTCAATAGGGCCTCCCCTGTGGCGCTGCGGGTAGAGCACAGCACTGTAAAGCTGGCTGCAGCCTCTGCAGCACGGGTTCGATTCCCAGCCAGCAAGGGAGATGCCCACATGGCACTTCAGACCTCTCCTGTCTTGCCCACTGCTCCCCTCAACAGTTTTCAGTCCATCTGCCTGTTCTACTCCCCGCTCTGTCTCTGTTGAATCTTCTCACCCTCCCGCAGCTCTGGCCTGTATCCCAGTTCTTGTATAAATAAATAAAACTTCAAAAAACAAAAAAAAAACTGAACCTTAAATAATAGATTCTAAAAAAGATTTATGTTAGATGAAGTTACATAAATCTATTTATAAGTTTCAGTTTTATATTTTGTTACCTTGTTCTATGTGTTCATATTGTGTCTATTGTAAATGGCATGCATGTTGGCATATTTTTACTTAAATTGTTATCAAAATGGAGAAGCAAAGATAGAATAAGTGCTCACATTGTGCTGTGAAAGTTAAAGAATTGCATTGCACTAGAGCTGAAAATTTCTGAGAATGCCAGACTATAGGCTTTCTGCAAGGAATGTATATTATTTATATAATCTATTTTCTCCCTCTCCAAATTTGAGAAAAGTTTTTGGCATATGGTATAGTGGCTTATAGATCCATTAATTAATCTAGAAACAAAGACTGCGTTAAACAATTCTCTCCACAATTGTCAAAGAATGTGCTAAAAATAAACACTGAACTTGGTGAAGTTATTTGAATTTTAATGTACATTGAAGTATTTTATGAATAAGGGGTTGACTTCGTAGTTATAACAGAGAAAGACAGCTATATAGCGCTAAATATAGTAGAAAATGAATGTAGTAGAAAACAGCTAGTAGAAAATAGCTCTTGCTGTTGTGAACTCTGATCAACAAACTTATACTCGGTGCCAAGAATAAAATATAATAGGTTAACAGTGTTATAGGACAAGAGAGAGCATCCAGGGTCCCCAACCCCATTCCACTCTGCAACAACACAGGTGGATGAGCTGGGAGTGACCCAGTAATTGTCCACTTCACAGCTGGAAATTGGAGATGGATTGAGGAGACCTGTTCCCAAGGCAAGAAAGGGCTCTTGAGACTCTCTGGTTAAGATTTAAGAGAAAATTCCACTGACACTGGAGGGGGCAGGGAAGGAGTCAATGTTTATTGATTATCGAAAGAGTAAGAAAGAGACCTCCAGGGAGACCTGCCTAGGCATGAGAGACTGTCTTAGGGGTCTGTATAGGTTTTAGGACTAGGGTTTGAGAACAAAGGAATTGAACTTCATTGTCTTAAAAAGCAAGGAAAGTGGACTTTACTAATGCCCATTTATTATTGAACTGGTGTAGCCTCAACATCTGCAACTCTTTTCTTTCATAGCAGCCAACTTTATTAAATTGTAAGAGAATGCTCAGCAATGCTGAGGCTGGGGAAATTTAGTAGTAAAATCAATGAGCCAAGGAAATATACAGCAGCTGGTATCCAGGTCTAGATTCATCATCAGGTTTGTTTATCCTCTTATTTACCAGTCTGTGGGAACTGGAAAATTTTGTCCTGAGTCCTGCCCTGTCCCTTCTTTAGAACCCTTCCTGTTTCAAAATTGTCATTTGATATCAGTTATTAGCATGACTCTAAATCATATGATTTCAATGTCAAAGATCTAGCAGAGGAAGTAAAGATACAAACATGGCATAACCAGGATAAGGATAAGAGAAAGAAGATTGTATATATATATATATATTTTTATATGTCTATAATCTACCACTTAAATTCTAATCTCCCCTTGTATTCACTTGCCAATGCTCACAAGAGATGTCTCTACACTTCTACCCCTGGTATATTCCTTCCTGGAATATTTATTAGAAACCTTTTAATTCCAATTTCTTTTTTCATTGTTTTCTTTTGTAATAATTTATGCACATTTATACTTTCTTTTCAAAATCTCATGGACAGTGAATCACTTTTATATACTACATAACAATTAATGCTTTCTTTTGCATATTTGTTTATGTATAGAGAGAGAATAAATTCGGTGACATAGGGGTTGTGTAGGTAAGATATTGAAGAAATATAATTGAGAGAATATGACAACTCCTTGATAGTACATCAGAGCTAATTCTGTCAGCAAAAACACTCCATGGTGGGCCTCCCTGGTGGCGCAGGCAGTTAAGCGCAGCGCTGTGAAGCTGCCTGCAGCTTCTGCAGCACAGGTTCTATCCTGGCAGGCCAGGGATATACTCACATGGTGCAGCAAACCTCTCCTCTCTCGCCCGCAGCAACCCTCAGCAGTGTATTTCAGTCAGTCTGCCTGTTCTGTTCCCTGCTCTGTCTCTGGTGAATCCTCTCACCTTCCTGCACATCTGGCCTGTGCCCTGGTTCTTGTATGCATGAATAAATAAATAAATTTTTGAAAAAAAATACTTCATGGTGAAGAGAAGGACAAACTCATCCACACAGTACTTACTGCAGACTAGGTGGAAATGTCACAATTCTAGATGATAGGAGACTTAGGTAGCATCTCCTTATTTTTTATTTTTGAGAAAAAAATGCTAGAAGGGAAGGAATAAAATGAAGAATCTTGTTTTCACCTCAGAATAATTGATTTTGAAATTATAGCAATTGTTTATTTCTCTCTGGTGGTATTTGGCACCATGATATATGTAGTTGAAACACTGGATTAAAATTCACATCACAGTTGCATAGGAAAAAACCTATCACAGTGACCTAGAAAGGGCGCTGATGTCAGGGCGCACACATTTATGACTCATCTCAAATATTTCTCTGAACTTCAGTTTTCTTATCTGCAGAATGAAATCAACTACATATTCTTTACCAAGACACAAAGGAAATAGATATTTTGAAAAACTCGTTAATACGTAGTCTGAACATGAATTGATATGACTTCAGCTTCAAAATTGATTGTCAATTGATTTTAAAATGTAAACCTTGTCTTATAACAAGAAAGTATATTTGGAGGTTATAATATTAACCCCATGGTTTTAAATATAATATAGTCATATAACAAGTTTTAAAATTTAACAAGTCTTTTCTTTCTAATAACCTTGATTGCTTTTTATATAAAACCCACTGTGCTGTAATCTGGAATGGTATAACATATACTGATTTATCATATTTAGATAATAAGTACAAATTATTTTAGGTGTGATGACAGGCATGCGACGAAAAAATTCCCATCTTTATAGTGCATACTAAAGTATCATGGATGAAATGATCTAGGCCTAGGATGTGTAGCAGGGACCATGGGGTACATATTGATAAAGCAAAATTGGCCCTCTGTTAATAATTGTTCAGGTTGGGCGATGCAAGTATGGAATTTATTAAACTAGTTTCAATTATTTGTGTAAGATTTTGCAGAATAAAAAGTTGAAAATAGAAAAGAAAGCTAGAATTGAATATGATTTACAGAGATTTGCTACCGAAGCCACACTTCAAAGGAAACTCTATTTCTATTAATAGTCTATTAGTGGTTTATTCAAGGCAATCTAGGCTTTTTCTATAATGTTTTTTAAGTCTTTTAGTTTCTGCTCAAAGTGACTTCCACATTTTAGGTATGTGTTATAGCACCACTCCAATTTCAGGTTTGAAAATCTATATTAATTTTCTGTTGTATTAGTGTATTAGTTTCCTCAAATCACCACTTTGAAGTAATATTATTCTGACTATCAAGAACTCTGTGAAGTAAAATTATGCAAATGTGTTTTCTTATCCAACCGGTACTGCAGAGGCTGCAGACAGCTTCACAAGAAAAATAGATATTCAGGCATATCATATTTGATTTGAAGATGTAGATAATACCATAATGGAACAAAAAAGCATAGTTATTGTATTAAAATAAGACGTGTACATTTGCAAAACTATGATGATTTATTAAAAAATCATGAAACACTAATAGTTAAATTTAGCAAGGTTGCAGAATACAAGTTTGATAGAAACAAATTCCATTTTATTTTTACATTCTGTTGAAAGCAATTATAACATGATATTTAAAAATAACATTTATAAAAGCAAAATGAAAATACTTAGAAATAAGAGATACATAGATCATAGGTACAAATTAAAAAATAAATCTGTAAAACATTTTGGAAAAATGTAAAATGAGGGCCACCCTGGTAGCGCAAGGGGTTAAGCACCACACTATGAAGCAATCTGCAGCCTCTGCAGCACCAGTTCGATCCCCGGCCAGCTAGGGAGCAACCCACATGGCACAGCAGACCTCTCCTATCTTGCTCGCTGCTCCCCTCAGCAGTGTATTTCAGCCAGTCTGCCTGTTTTGTTCCCCACTCTGTCTCTGGTGAAACATCTCACACCCTCATCTCTGGCCTGTACCCCAGCTCTTGTTTGCATAAATAAACAAATAAATAAATAAATAAATAAATAAATAATTTTTTTAAAATAATGTAAAATAAATACTACCCTGAAGTAGATGAAACTTGCTTACACACTTTATAAAAGGAAAATATTGAGGGCCTCCCCAGTGGCGCAGTTGGTTGAGCACTGTGCTGTGAAGCTGTCCACAGCCTCTGCAGTGTGGGTTCGATTCCCAGGCCTGCCAGGGAGAAACCCACATGGCGTGGCAAACCTCTCCTACCCTGCCTGCTGCTCCCCTCAGCAGTGTGTTTGTCCATCTGCTTGTTCTGATCCCCACACTGTCTCTGGTGAATTCTTTCACTCTTCCTGGTGCCTCTGATCTGTACCCCAGTTCTTGTATGCATAAATAAATCTTTAAGAAAAAAGAAAAGTATTGATAAGTTGGACTTCACTAAAATATTTTGCTCTGTGAAAGATGCAATGCAAAATGAAAGGTAAGAAGCATGTATGGGAATTTTTTGATATCTGTTAATTTTTAGATAACATATGAAAGATGAAATGGAGGTAAAGTGGAGACTAAATATATCAATCATAGAAATAAGCTAAGCATCTTTCTATTTTTCTTTTTTAAAGATTTATTTATGCATACAAGAACTGGGGTACCTGCCAGAAGTATGGGGTGTGAGAGGATTCACCAGAGACAGAGTGGGGAGCAGAACTGATATACAATGCTGAGGAGAGGAGCAGGAAAGCCAGGAGAGATCTGCCTCACCACGTGGGTTGCTCCCTGACCAGGGATCGAACTGGTGCTGCAGTGGCTGCGGATAGCTTCATAGGTTGCGTCTTAACCCCTTGTGCCACCAGGGAGGCCCAGCATCTTTCTATTTTTCAACTAACTTTTTAATCACTGAAAACCTCTTTTTAGTGAAGGCCTATCCAAAATGATATCTTAAAAGACTACTTTGCCCATTTAATGTATATTACTTTCATATTAATTTGGTTATATTATATATAACCAATTACATATTCATATTAATTTGTAGGGATTATTTATATATTCTAGAGAAGAAAATTTATATAGATATATACATATTGCTATATGTAATGTATGTATTGCAAATGCTTTCTTCTGTGATTTGTCCTTTCATTTGCTTAATTCATCTTTCATTAGTAAAATTTTTAAATACTCAAATTTATCGATAAATAAACAAAAAAACCTGAACATGTGTATGCATGAATGCATGAATATGAATGGATGACCATCAAATGAGAAAAGATGATTAATATTAATCAGCATGGCCATGCAATTTAAAACTCCAAAGCATCCACATGGATAAAATTTAAAATTGGTGAGGTGGCAGAGCAACTGCATTTTTCATACACTGCTGGAGGAAATGTAAAATTGTTCAGTGTTTTGTAAAAGCTTTTTGGCAGTTTCAAAGGTAAATAAGCCTCTCTTTTTACTCAGTGATTCTACTGAGGTATATAACCAAAGAAAATAAGTGTTCTTGTCCACAAAAAGACTTTTAAATGAATTTCTATAACAACTTAATCATAATAGCTTAACACTGGAAATAACTCAAATACCTCAATCTGTAAATTGAATTTACAAACCATGTAAATTCATAAAATGGGTAACTATTCATTAACACAAAAGAACAATACACTAATACATTTAGTAGCATGAATTAATGTTAGAGTGTTGTAATGAGCCAAATACTTATTATTTCATACAAACAAAGTTTACAAGCAGGCAAAACTAACAAATGGTGGTAGTAATCAGAACAATGGAATGGTTGTTGCCTCTGGATTGGTAGGTAGAAGGAGAGATTGGAGAAAAGCATCAGAGATTTTTTGGGGGGTTGCTTGGAATGACTTAGGGGGTTATGTTAATAATATAAGAGGCATACATTTGTCCACTTTCATCATTCTGAAGACTTAAGATATGAGTATTTTACAGTGTATCAATTGTACCTTAATTAAGTTTTGTTAATATTTTAAAGTTGTCTTTAAAAAAGACTGAACTATAAAAATGGCTTCCCGATTGATTACCTATTTTTATAGAACGTAGTGTGTTTCTGTATTTTTCAAAGATTTCCTAATAATCTTAAATATTTAAGTTAGAATTACATAATTTTAGACATAGAAGGGAAGTTTGGTATTATCTACTCTAATCCTATGATTTTATAGATATGGGAAATAATGTGCAAAGTAGTTAATTTGTTTGGAACTTCTACCCTTGCTGGACTTCCACCATCTGCTTCTATTTCCATTGTATCATGACCTTTCTTTAGATTCCAAAAGAAAAAGTATAATTAAAAAGAAGAAAATTTACTGATTTTTTTTGTAAGGTACATTTTTACATACAGTAACAGCAATTTCATGGGGACTGAATACCTTAGAAAATGTTACTTGCAAGATTGTTTTAACCAACAGTAAAAGAAGTGATCATATTAATCATTCAAAATAAGTATACAGATGGAGTCCAAATTATAAGTAGATTTCCACAAAATGAAAATGTTTTTCTCTCTTACCTGGGAGAAATTTATATTACTTTTTATGCTTTCAGATTTTTGATATTGAACATTTGCTGAATCATTCCTTTGTGGTATAAGCTAATTTCATGCTCAGCATGGAATCTCATTTCAAGTATTGATATAGTTGTATTATTATCATGAAAAACATGATTTCCACAATAGCACATATACTCTAATCTAGCTTAAATGATGTTTGAATTAACTGATGGCAAAACTTATGAACTGTCTAGAAGGAAGTTATCTGAATTTCAGGGACAGAAGTTTTCAAAATAAACATATTTATCAGATAAGTAAATAGCTAGAAAATGTCAAGAACAAAATGAAAATAGTTATTTATATGCTGCAAAGAAATTAGACAAATATTTATTGAATATCTTCTGAATAAAAAAAATTCCAAATTGTAAGTACCTAGGAATTCAATAGTTGGGCACTTATCCAAAGAATATGAAAAACTAATCCAAAAAGGTATATGCATACCTATGTTCATTGCAGCACTTTTTAATAGCCAAGATATGGTAACAACTTAAGTGCTCAATGACTGGCAAGTGGATGAAGAAGATGTGGTATATATGTATATGTATATATGTATACACACACACACACAATGGGACATTAACTGAGCTATAAAAAAATAAAATATTGCCATTTGCAACAACATGGATGGGATTGGACAGGATTATGCTAAGAAAACATTCAGAAAGAGAAAGACAAATAATGTATGATTTCATTTATATGCAAAATATAAAGAAGAAAAGCAAAAGAACAGACAAAACTAAACCAAAACAAACCGTTGGCTTCTAAGTGCAGTGCTGAGACTAAAGAGGTGACGATGACAGGAAGGGTGAAGACGGCCCAGTGACTCATGATAGAGTGTTGTTTGTACTTTGGTGATGGACTTGGTATGATAGCATACAACTGAAGAGATGTGAACCTGTGCTTTTTAATCATATTCAGTGATGTAAACGAATGTTACCTCAATTAAAAAAAAAGGAAGAAAGAAATTTAGTCCCACGGCCAAGAACTAACTTCAAAGGAACACCTTTATTCCAAGTCAATATTTGTTAACACACAAAAAAATCTGGGCTTTCTTAATAAGGAGGAAAAAGATTGTAAACATTTGAGTAGACAGGGCCTGCCTGGTGGCCCAAGGGATGAAGTCTCAACAGTATGAAGCTATATGCAGGCACTGCAGCATGAGTTCGATCTTTGGCCAGGGAGCTAAACCAAATGATGCAGCAGACCTCTCCTGTCTCACTGCTGCTCCCCTCAGCAGTGTATTTCAATCAATCTGCCTTTTCTGCTCCCCACTCTGTCTCTAGTGAATCCTCTCTACCTGCCCCTCCCACCCCATATACACACACTGCTGGCCTATACCCCAGCTCTGGTATGCATAAATAAATAAAAATATAGTTGGATAAAAATGTGCAATACAGCTTCAATTCTTGACTTTCACTAAGTAATTTTATGTATTTAATCCGCAACATTTTTTAACTTTTTATATGTACCAGGATCTGTCCATACATATTATTGATACCACCAGCATCTAAATCTATTGTGTTATTCCTAATCAAATTGTATGCTTGTTCTTATTAACCTTTTAAACAGTAAAATATTTGATTTTTATATATTTAAATTAACATTAAATTTTGTTTCTTATTAATGGCATTAATTTTACTGAAAATAATTTCTAAAGCAAGGGAGGAGAAACTAAGGATTTATTATAACTAGATGGGATAAAATTTATAGAAGCTACTGTAAAATTGGAAAAAGGTCAAAATTATGTTTCTTAAAAAGGAAGTGACAGGAGCTGAAGATTGTGTGGATATAGATAGGGAAAGTAGTGGGCAAAAATGGTTTCTCTTCCATCCAGCTATTGGTGAATGTTAACACCAGTATCATTAATTAATAGAAGACAAATAGGAAGCTCTGACAGTTTAAACAGCATGACAGTTTAAAAGAAAATAAAGATTAATGATTAAATATTTAAATAATTTAAGCAAGGTAAAATTCTTAGCTCTATAATGGAAGAGTACGATTTTAATTACTGTGATCTGGAATTATTTATAGATATATATATCTATAAATTATATATAAATAATATATATATGAACATATCAATTAGTACATTACTTCAAATTCATGAAGCAAGCTGGGTAATCTTAAATTGAATTGAAATCTTCCATTGGTAGAACTGTAATAAAGAATGAAAAGGAGCAGAAGCTTCTCAGAGGAGAAATACTCTTCCATTGATATTTTCTAATGATATATGTATCCTCCATATAGCATGAAAACAACATGTTATGGTACAAAGCTAAATTTATTGCTTACTATGCTCAAGGAGAGCAGTATCTCAGGGCCTAAGTAGCATCTTAGGGAAAAAAGGCAAAGCTGGTATGTTTATGAGATTTTTTTAAATAGTTTTAAAGTAAGTCAATTCAAGGATTAAGATGTGGGTGGAAGAACTCAAGACTTAGTTAGAACTGGATAAAAATCATAATTTAGTAGTGATTGGTAAACATAGCAAAATGAGGATATTGCAACAGAGATTCAGAGTTTTGAGGAATAATCTGCTCTCCGAGCTTTCTACTGAAGAGCTGATAGGTCTTCCAAAAGTTTCCTGGAATGAACAATAAAATTTCTCTTCTTAGTCAAGTATATTTTTCAAAAGTCAAATTATGCTGATAACAAATCATATTAATTCAGACGATAAGTTCTGTAGAATGTTTATATTCTTGGGTATATTTTTGCTAAAATCCTGTCTTGTTTTTAAACAGATATATGTAGACAGATGTGTATAATAGCAAAAAGGAGCAATATCTGAGCTCCAGTTTCCTGTGTAGCTGTCAGCAAAGAGAATTTATTGAAACAATGGGTACAGAGTTCTTACTTGAAAGAGATAAAGAATAAATATTTAAGAGTCAAGATTACACAACTCATGGAAGGCAAATTAATGGCAAAAGAGGGGAAACAGAGACTATGAAAGAAAGAATAAAAAAGTGTGCCTAGAAATCAAATAGAATTGTTGATCATTTCATTAAAAAACTTTAATAAGGGACCAGGAAAATGAATAACTATAAGAAAGTGAAAATCAAAATCAACAAAAAACTATGAACCAGAGACACTTTTTTGGGGGGCGGGGGCGGGAGGGGAGGGATTGGGGTCAGAATGGGGGGGCTGCAATTGTATGGGGAATATAACAATAAAATTTATTATTAAAAAAAAAAAAAAAGAGATGGCTTACACAGATCCTGCTTCATCAGAAACCAAAACTGGAGCCTTGTCAGATTTTATTGAATGCCTCAGGTATCTGCTATCTCCCTAGAACTGATCCCCTAGTACTGGATGGAAGCTAATGAGGAAAAACAAAACCTGCATTATTTCTGACATTTCTTTTAGGAAAAAAGAATTGCTTCTTGTAATAATTAATTACATTAGAATTTAGGAAGCCGGGCCTCCCCGGTGGCGCAGCAGGTTAAGCTCAGCGCTGTGAAGCTGTCCACAGCCTCTGCAGCGCTGGTTCAATTCCCGGCCAGCCATGGAGATTCCCACACAGCACAGACCTCTCCTGCCTCGCCCGCTGCTCCCCTCAGCAATATGCTTCCGTCCTTCTGCCTGTTCTACTCCCCACTCTGTCTCTGGTGAATCCTCTCACCTTCTTTCACCTGTGGCCTATACTCCTGCTATTGCATAAATAAAAAAACAATCAATCAATCAATCAATCTTAGAATTTAGGAAGCCTTGCATATTATTATTCTAGGATTGAGTCATCACCATTGAAAGTCTGGAGTGGGAAGAATATCCCTTACAAATAAGAATGACTTAGATGCTGCAGACAAAGTGAATAATGCAAGGGAATATTTAAAATTTTAAAATAGGCCCTGTAAGACAATTCTGGATCAGTCCATCAAAGCAACAAAACAAACAAAAACAAAAATATAACAGAATTCAAAAAAATCTCCAAAATCTCCAACAAAGGAGAGATTAGTGAAACTAACCAGGTTTCCCCCAAGGCCACTCTAGAAGTATCAGTGTTGTAAAACAGAAGAGTTTTAATAACAGAATGGACTGCACAGGCAAGTGCTTCTTGAACAAAGCCAATTGAATGAAACTAAATGGTTGTATTTTTATTAATCCTGAAATAACTTAATTGTTTTTTTAGAACGGCTTGATATGTCAAATATTGTTATTTGTGCTATTATCCTAGTGCTTTCAATTCAGATACATTCTCCTTCATTCCTTCTACCAAAAGAAATATTGAGGTTTTCCTTTCAAGCAGATAAAACTTCAAGATTTCTGTGCCTCACTTTCTCCATGTTTACAGAGTCATTCCTTTAACATTTCATGCACAGGTATTTCTTTTCAATCTTGACATTCTTCTGCCTTTCTGCATCATGTGTTTCCATATCGACCTAGTTTACATTATCACTCAAATTTCAAATTTTCATTATGTTCATTATTTTCTATTTAAGGAATCAAAATTAGCATGAAGTTTACCCCATTCAAAATAGATCTCTTATTGCATTTGTTGCTTTTATATAAACACCTTTTAAAAAAGGGATCACTTTACATAATTTACACTTTTTATTAACTTAGACAATTTCAGTAGAGTCTGTTAACACCAAGAATGGAGAAGTGCTGAAAAGCCTATGTCTGGTTCAGGCTGGTATAACCTGCTTCCTTCTTTCTGTGTTATTTCCTATTACACATCCATGTGTGAGTCACATGTACACAAAGAGAGGGCTTTCTAGAACCTTAAATATATATACTGGTAGTAAATAATCCGGCATTATATTCTGTTTGACACCTTAGATTCTACATGAATAGCAGCCTTTTTTTTTATTACTAGAAGATCCTGTTTTGATGTTATAAAACTGTATTTGAAAATAGCAAAGAAACAACTCTCTTAAGTCTTGGAAGAATAGCCAGATAGTAAATAATACTGTGCCATCAGCAGATTGCCTTTCTGACTGGAAGCCAACAAAATGTACTTTGAGTGTCGTAGGTATGAGGAGAGAAAGGGCTGGGAAGGCAGACTATATGCATAAGCACACAGGACATTTCACAGAGGAAAGTTCATCAGTAAAGGACTTTATTGATGAAGTAATAATAAATAGTCATCTCATAAATGTTAAGCATTGTTTTAAATGTTAAAAATATATTGAATACCAATTAATATCATCCTTTAAAAAATGAATTGCATGAAAGAATTTCAAAAAACATTTAAAAAGATATTCTATAGCTAATATGCATTAGGTTTTAGATGACAGTGCAGAAATTCCCTAAGGTGACTTCATTTTTATGCTTTTATCATCAAGCACTTTAATTTCCAGTCTGCATTAAAAAGATTATTAAAGGATAGTTTTATTTCATGACTATGGAAAGTTTCCTGTGACATAATAACTGCATGAACTTTCAAACTATGGAAACTTTCAAGAGTCTCTTAATTCCTCTGAATCCATTTCCTTACATGTAATGAGAGCTCCTGGGACACAGTGGATACTTAAAAAATGTTATTTCTTCTTCCCTCTTTATTTCCTTACTTTATATTTAAGAATATTTTTGAGAAAAATGTATTTTGTTCTTATTATATTGATAAATATTTTATTAGAAAAAAAATTCATACCTTCAGAAAAGTTGAATGAATGACACAGGTGAAAACATATAAGACTATCAATAATTGACTTTTTGACTTACAAAATATCAGTGTACTAGGAGATGGGTATAGGAGTGCTCTTTATATTTATTTTGAACCACATGAAATTATTATTTTTATAGTTTAAAATGCATAAATATCAACAACTCATTTGTTCACCCTTTTCTAGCTATAAAAATAAATGTAGATACAAATGTATATATCCATTTATCCACATGCCTATCTACCTTTTTTATCATCTATATCAATTATCATATCTCATATGCCAGTCTCATAATTTTTCACTCCTATAGCAGTAAGTTATTTTTCTCTCTCTCTACACACACACAATTAACAATGTTTCTTTTGCTTTTTAAAAGATACATATTAATCCATTGGGAAGGGGATGTACCATAAATTAGTCAACCAAACTTTGTATAAGAAATAATGATACTGCCAGTATTTGTCATTATAAATAATTTCAAAGAAGTTCACATTATGCATAACTTTTGTTGTTTTTGCCTTGTTTTAGTTTCTTGTTGTTATTTGATGACTTAAACTGATAGAATTTACTTACTGAAAGAATTATTGAGTGAATGGAAAAATACATATATACTTGGTACAAAGAAGAATACCATTTTAATATCCCAGCAGCATAAGAGGATCCCTGTTTACTCACAAGGTCACATAAAGTGTGTTTCAATATGTTCTCAAGCTAATTGATAGAAAGATTATCATATTGTAATTTTGTTTTTCTCTTGTTTTAAGAGGAACTGAGTGTAGGTTTTGTTTTTGTTTGTTTTTTGGTTGGTTGGTTGGTCGTATGAGAGTCATTTGTACCTGTGATTTGAGTTTTGATTTTAATTGAAAGCTTAAACTTTTCTACATTGCACATACATATTTTCAATTTGCCATTTATTTATTTTACTGTGTTTTTCCAGGCATTTTTTTTTGTTAGTCAAATTTATTGCTTTTCTTTATTGCATGCCCAGGTTATAAAAGAAATCATGCATATTTTCTTCAAGGATTGGTGTTATTTCATTTTCACATTTTGACATGCTATCCATTTTGAGTCTATTTTTAACTGTTTATGTGAGGTACAGCTACTTTTTTTTCTTTTTCTAAATAGTTACCCAGAGTACTGCTGGTGATTTATTTAAAAGTATATCTTTTCTCTAGTGTTTTGAATATTTTTCTTCACAAACACTAAATGTCTGGGGCCTCCCTGGTGGCACAAGGGGTTAAGACGCACCTATGAAGCTATCTGCAGCTAATGCAGGGCAAGTTCAATCCCCCGCAGGCCAGGGAGCAACCTACACGGGACAGCAGACCTCTATCTTGCCCCTTGCTCCCCTCAGCAGTGTATTTCAGTCTGCCTGTTCTGTTCCACACTCTCTCTGGTGAATCCTCCACCCTCCCACACCTCTGGCTTGTACCCCAGTTTTGGTATGCATAAATAAATAAACCTTTTAAAAAAACACTAAATGTGTTTCAACGAGCTCTCTGTCTAAACTTACTTTTGCATCCCAAGGATCTCTGTGTACCCATGTGGCCATTGTACATGTTTTTAAATTGATTATTTACAATATGTTCAAAGTCTAGTAGTGCTAAAGCCCCTTCAATACTACCCCCACCCAGTTTCTTCTGTGTTGTACTGGCATTCTATTTTTTTCATATTTTTAGTTTAAATTTTAGAATTAATTTCTAGTATTGTGGAAAAAACAGTTTAAACAAAAAACATTTATTAATTTATCATTTTTATGTTAAAAATTAAGAAGCTTACACTAAAATTGTATCCTCATGTGCCCAAGCTTACTTGTTTTTCTTATTGTAGCATTTACCAATTTCTTCTTTTGATAAAGTTTCTCCCCTAACATTGGAATACCTCTTGAGTACAGTATTCCCTGATTTCTTGTATATTTAATACTGTTTTCCTATATACTTGATACTTTAAGAACTTAGCTTACGATAAAATGCTTGGCACCTCTTTAAATTGCTTTTAATGTGTTATTGAGAAATTGAGGAGTGTACAGCGTTCTTTCTTTCATAACTTAGTCTTTTTTTTTTAAGTTTAATGTCTAATAATTGTATTACTTTGTATAGCATCATGTGTTTCAGGATGTTTTCCCCAAGTACATGGTGATCTTTTTCAGTATTTAAATTTAGTCACTTCTTTTCAGTAAGCAATTATACAGTCACTTTTAAATATTGCGTCTACTCCATTATTTTTGCTTTTACAAGGGATCAAATAATTTTTACAATGAACCATTATTCCTGCATCCTACATGAATTTTTTTTGCCTGAATCTCTTTACCTTTTAATTTATTTCCTTTTGTTCTCAGAGACATTTTCACATTTTTTTTAAATAATAAATTTTATTTTTATATTCCCCCATACAAATGCAAAAGCCCCATTCTGACCCCAATCCTTCCCTTCCCGCCCCCCACCCCCCAAAAAGTGTCTCTGGTTCATAGTTTTTTGTTGATTTTGATTTTCACTTTCTTATATTCATTTTCCGGGTCCCTTATTTAAGTTTTCTAGATTCCTGCTATGAGTGAGACCATCCGGTATTTTTCTTTTTCTTTTTGGCTTATTTCGCTGAGCATGATCCCTTCCAGCGCCATCCATGTTGCTGCAAATTGCATGTGTTTATCTTTTTTGAATGCTGAGTAATATTCCATGGTATATATGTACCACATCTTCTTGATCCAGTCATCTATTTTTGGGCATTTGGGTTGTTTCCAAAGCTTAGCTATTGTAAACAGTGCTGCTATAAACATAAGGGTGCAGGTGTTCTTTGGAATTGATGTTTCTGTGTCCTTTGGGTAAATACCAAGGAGTGGAATTGCTGGATCATATGGAAGCTCTATGTTTAGTAGGTCCAGAAATCTCCACACAGCTCTCCATAGTGGTTGGACCAGTTTGCACTCCCACCAACAGTGCAGAAGAGTTCCTTTTTCTCCACACCCTCGCCAACATTTGTTGTTGCTAGTTTTTTTAATATGTGCCATTCTCACTGGTGTGAGATGGTATCTCATGGTAGTTTGAATTTGCATTTCCCTGATGACAAGTGATGTTGAACATTTTTTCATATGTCTGTTGGCCATTTGCATTTCCTCTTCAGAGAAGTTTCTTTTTAGCTCTTCTGCCCATTTTTTGACTGGATTATTTTCTTTGTTGTTGCTGAGTCTCATCAGCTCTTTGCAGATTTTTGTGATCAGTCCTTTATCATTAGTGTTGGGTGCAAAAATGTCCTCCCAGTTGGTGGGGTTTCTCTTTGTTTTTGTTATTGTCTCTTTTGCTGTGCAGAAGCTCTTTCATTTGATGTAGTCCCAGCTGTTTATTTTTGTCTTCACTATCACTGCTTTGGGTGATGTGTCTGTAAAGATGTCTTTGATGTGCAAATCCCGTAGTGTTTCGCCTATATTTCCTTCTATGTATTTTATGGTTTCAGGTCTTATGTCTAGTTCTTTAATCCATTTTGAGTTGATTTTTGTGTATGGTGTGAGGTAGTGGTCAAGCTTCATTCTTTTGCATGTAGCGACCCAGTTTTCCCAGCACCAGCCAAAGATGAAATTACAGAAGATGCAGCCAGAATGCAGAACAGAATCATCAGTTACGTCCTCAAAGATCCAGTAAAACATTATCACAAAGAACCTTAAAATTGAATCAATGAATTCTTATTCCATATAGGTTAGTAGTATGACAGACTAAACAATGAACTTGGATTAATGCCTTAAACAAGCAATAGCCATCAGCAAAGTCACTAATTAGGGTTATGTTTACTCTCTTATTATAGACTTTAATTATTTGTTTGAAATGAGATCCTGTTATTATTAGTCAACATTTCAGATAGTAGAGGAAATTATGCTTACATTTCTCAAGCATAGATTGTAGAATTTTGACAAGCCGAGAGCTTCTCTGACTTACTATTTTAATAACAAAGTTGCTAAGGAAAGGTTTTACTTTACAACAGATATAAGAAACTCAGTGAATTTGCTAATTAAACTTTGGCTTTAATAAATAAACACACTAAAATAAGATGACAAAGTAATCAGTTTTGCTAAAGAATGATGGTTGCCTTTCATTTCAAAAGCCCTGGGCTTATAATGAAATATATTATTTCTAGTGAATAATTTTGGAAAGTGATTTACAACATGACCACAACATTTTAAATTTCATAGCACTATAATCATATTAAAACCTAACCCTTGTATTGATAATCATGACATCTATTATAAACTGCTCCATTCAAAATAATCAAGGACAAATGTGGAATCTGCAAGATGGTGGGAGAGTGACAACATTGTGCTTTCCTCCACATATTTACAACTTTGCAAATTTAATTACTGGATAAAACTATATATGATTTTTAAAAGTTTGAAAATATATTGCAAAACTCTATTCCAGAAAGTATCTATAAATTTACACCCTGAGCTGCAATACATATTAGTTCACGTATTTAATTTTAGTGTGATTAGTTTTTTTAATTATTTTCCTTTGATATGTGAGCTCTAGTGCATAGAACTTACAATGAATATGGAACAGAGATGTGAACAGGTGTTCTTGTGTGACCTAAATTAAGCTTTTCAAGGATGCCTTTGTTTAATCAGCTGGACAAGATTATGCAGCACCTGACAGTATATAAAAGAATCTGTAAAATGGAATCATGATATTAACTGTAAAGAAAAAAAACATTAGGTTTTGGAGACTTGCGAACAGCTGATCCAGTTTATTAGATTAAAAATCTTAATAAGTTAAACATCCTTTAGATCACTTACACTTTTTAAAAAGTAATTTTCTCAGGCCGCCCTGGTGGCACAGAGGTTAAAGACACAGCACTATCAAGCTATCACCAACCATTGCAGCACAAGTTTGTTCCCAGGCCAGGGAGGTTACCCACATGGCTCAGCAGACCTCTCCTGTCTGGTCCACTGCCCCCCTCAGCAGTGGAAATGTAACCTATAACTCCTTCAATCTGATAATTGATTACCATAGTTTGAATTTTTATATTATCTCATTATGGAATAGATAAAACAATAGAAATCAATCCACCTGTTCTGCTCCCCATTCTGCCTCTGGTGAATCTTTTCACACACCATACCCCTGGCCTACACCCCAGCTCTTGTATGCATAAAAAAATATTAAACAAAAAAGCTGATTAGTCATAAAACACCAGTTTATAACAAGCTGATCATAGAATTGAGGCATAGAGCAAAGGAGGGGGTAGAAGGGAGAGTAAAGCAGGGGAGGGATGAACACAAAGGACTGTAGTCATTTTTTAAAAACTGTGCAATAAACTGTTTGTTGTGATAAATTCTCAGATAATTTGTTGTAGTTGCACAATGTGATTCAAGTCAAAAAGAAATGTCCACCAACTGGGACCTAATGCAACCATGGGATCTCAGAGAAAATTATTCCTTATCATTCTTACCTAATTAAGACCCATCACAGAAATGTAAGGCAATATTTTCAAATCTTAAGACTATAGAGAATTTTATTTGTAAAGAGACCGTGAATATATTTTATAGACATACTGAACCACTACTTCTGTGTGGGGTAATGGTTCATAGATTGATTATACAGTGGCAGGAGAACTATGGGTACTACAATGATGTAATAAAAAAAATTCAGTTAATTAATTTAAAAAAAACCCACCAGTTTATAGAATGGCCAACTTTTTTTGTCATTGAGCCAGAAAATGCTGCTCAGAAGTGTCCAACCAAAGACTATATCACACAGAATTGGTATCTCTCATGAGATGATGGTGTGTTTTAAAGATCCTTCTATAAAGCTGTCCTGAAACAGGCCCTTCTTTTGAAGCTTCTTACAAGACTGCACATTCCATTCCCAATGATGTAACAGAGCTACTCACAATTAAAGAGACCTTGATACAACCATGAGCCCATGCAATGGATAAGCTGGCTTGTAGATTATTGTTCATTGGTACTATGGTAAATGATACTATCCACTCTAGAAACACTTATTAGTTGTCCAATATATCACAGAAGGTCATGAAGAATTAGTGATGTGGCCTTTCCTCATAAGCATGCAGCAACATGAAACTACTGAAATCTCTGTGCAGTCAACTTCTCTCTTTCAGCTTACATGCACTTGGATGACATAAAAAAAAGCATTTGGAGAACTCCTTTTAGAATCCTCAAAATGCACTGAATTTCCTCTGCCATTAAAATTTTTAACCGAAAGGAAATTCTTGATACTCTGTTCAGAAATGGAACATCTGCAAAGCTTGGTAACACTGATTTTGCTGTTTGGGCAAAGAAAAATATGTATGTGAGTTGTTATTCATAGAAAAATTGTCAAATTGAAGCCAAAGATTCAGGAATAGGTTTGGATTTTTCAGTGAGAAATTAATTTCAATGGAGCTGCTGATCCCCACTTTTTGAATTTAGGCAAGAATTCCTGTCCAAGCAAAAGATGAAATTGCTTCCTTGTGGCAGAATTTTTTTTCACTTTTCAATAAACTATTCCTTAAGTGTTTGAATGAACAAGCAGATGTTGGAGTATTTTTTGAATGAACAGGAAAGTCTACCTCAAAATTATTTGAGGGAAGCAATTCAGTCAGGACTTCCTCTTTTTGTTGAAAAGTATTGTTATAGAATTGTCTATTTGACTGATTGATCTCCCTGTTACTAAGAGGAGTTTATTAAAAGTTCCAATTACAATTTCTAATTTACATTTACCCCATGGTTCTGTCAGATTACTTAATGTATTATGAAGAGCTAATACATATTTATAAAGAGCATGACTTCAAAATCCATTTTTTTCTTTTTTAAGGAAAATTCTCATTTGACACCATTTCATTTGTTTGCCTTAAATTCTAGTGTGACAATGAACGTTGGTGGAGGACTATGGGCTCAGGTGGCAGAAATGCTGTCTTTTATTTATAATCATATATATATATTTATTTATAGTCATATATATGATATATATCTATATCTTGAATATGAAGTCATAAAGATTCACTATAAATACAAATCATTATTCATATTTATAAAGAGGTTTTAGCCTAAGAGTAGTTTTATGCATTAGTGTGATTACTTTTGTATATTTAGGGTTTTTCTTCATCAAAAGGACAATATATTAAATAAATGACTGAATTGAGATATAATGACATTGAACAAATTGGATGATTTGTGAATTGTTCACGTACTTTTTTCTTGAGCCAAGATTATACCCTGTATGCTCTCCTGGTTTAGAGCACACCGTCTTACTGAAGTTATGGTGATGATCACTTAGCCAGCAAAATAGAAATTTCTTTCCTTAACCTGGAGTCACAAAAAACAAGCAATAAGCCTGAAATTAAATATATTTAGAAAAGTTAAAAAAAATCCTGTATTCCTACCTGCTCCAAAGTTCTCCATGGGTGAGCTATGTCCCTCTTCCCCATTTCTATGTGAATTGAACATTCACACATTATTACTATCCCCACAAGCATGACTGCTAAATTCAGTTATAGTTATTTAAAAAAAACCAACTTTAATATTCTTCTGTCATTTGTCACCAAGATTTATTTTGTTAATGTCACTTTAACCTCCTTTTGTTCATTGCTTCACTTCAAATGTCTTTTGTCCAATTCATAATGAGTTAATAAACATAAATTTTACTGGTTCAGACTTGGCTCACAGGAGCTGCTCAGTCAATGTTATTTTCTTCTTAGTGAAGGTCCCACTTAGGCTGCTAATATTAAAATTATAAACATAACATTTTAATTGAGGGAAATAGGCATTCTTGCCAAGGTTCCAAGAGTCTCATACACAGGGTAGTTAGAGAAAAACAAAATTCTCTCCAAGGAGGCAATGAATGATTGGGATTAGTAATGCCCCAGAAGCATAAGGAAATTGAAATTAAATCACAGAGTAAGTCAATTATAGAACAAAGGCTACAAATAAAAAACACTTAGACCCTAATCAAATATTTTCACCTGTTTATAATTGAGATTTTCTTCAATTTATGTGCTATCATTTGTGTGGTAACTTAGAAGATACCAGACCTCAAAATATATTGGCACTCCATTCTATCACTTCAATTTACCTAAGAGAGAAGGCAACTACATTAAAAAAACTATAATGGAGAGAAAAAATTCCACTAGGAGGAAATATATGTCAATGAGCTAATATCCTTATATAGACAAGAATCTTCTGAAAGTTAGGAAATCAAGAATGCTTATGAGTTGATTATAGAAATAATATATAGAATATAAACAAGATGATAATGTGATAGAATCCTCTTAATTGACATACCCTGGTGGAAACAAAAATATGCTAATTAAGCAAGCATTCAGAATAACAGAGGCTCTTAGGGATACCTTGTGCTGTAAAATATGCACTTTTAATTAAAAAATTGTTTGCAAAAATAACTGGAGATAAAATTTTTGAATGCAAATGTTAGATTTCCCAAGCACATATAGAAATATATTATAAAGAAATTGTCTGAAACCATAAAATACATAGAAGGAAATATAGGCGAAACACTACGGGATTTGCACATCAAAGACATCTTTACAGACACATCACCCAAAGCAGTGATAGTGAAGGCAAAGATAAACAGCTGGGACTACATCAAATTAAAGAGCTTCTGCACAGCAAAAGAGACAATAACAAAAACAAAGAGAAACCCCACCAACTGGGAGAACATTTTTGCACCCAACACTAATGATAAAGGACTGATCACAAAAATCTGCAAAGAGCTGATGAGACTCAGCAACAACAAAGAAAATAATCCAGTCAAAAAATGGGCAGAAGAGCTAAAAAGAAACTTCTCTGAAGAGGAAATGCAAATGGCCAACAGACATATGAAAAAATGTTCAACATCACTTGTCATCAGGGAAATGCAAATCAAAACTACCATGAGATACCATCTCACACCAGTGAGAATGGCACATATTCAAAAAACTAGCAACAACAAATGTTGGCGAGGATGTGGAGAAAAAGGAACTCTTCTGCACTGTTGGTGGGAGTGCACACTGGTCCAACCACTATGGAGAGCTGTGTGGAGATTTCTGGACCTACTAAACATAGAGCTTCCATATGCTCCAGCAATTCCACTCCTAGGTATTTACCCAAAGGACACAGAAACATCAATTCCAAAGAGCACCTGCACCCCTATGTTTATAGCAGCACTGTTTACAATAGCTAAGCTTTGGAAACAACCCAAATGCCCAAAAGTAGATGACTGGATCAAGAAGATGTGGTACATATATACCATGGAATATTACTCAGCATTCAAAAAAGATAAACACATGCAATTTGCAGCCACATGGATGGCGCTGGAAGGGATCATGCTCAGCGAAATAAGCCAAAAAGAAAAAGAAAAATACCGGATGGTCTCACTCATAGCAGGAATCTAGAAAACTTAAATAAGGGACCAGGAAAATGAATATAAGAAAGTGAAAATCAAAATCAACAAAAAACTATGAACCAGAGACACTTTTGGGGGGTGGGGGTGGGAGGGGAAGGATTGGGGTCAGAATGGGGCGTTTGCAATTGTATGGGGGAATATAAAAAAAATTTATTATAAAATAAATAAATAAATAAATCTTAAAAAAAAAGAAATTGTCTAATAAAAAAACTGATGTAACTTATTCTAGGTGTATGCTTTAACAACGTACTTGTAAAAATATATATATACACATATATAAGTTCTTGAGTAAAAATATATCCTGCAATTTAACGTTGTCTGGTATGTGCAGCTGATTCAGGCAAAACCATTCAAAAGGCAGTTAAAGCTAAGTTCACACCTGGATAAAAAACATTGAGACCTGAAATTCAACCTAATTCAGAAGAATTGCCATCCCATTAGTAGACAAATTGCTAAAGAATATGAAACCTTTTAAAATAGATTTTAGTCATTAATATATTCTTTTTCTGTGCCATTTTTGGTGCCAAAGTAACTAGATTCAGACTCCAGTCCTCTCTACCCAGTCTAGTTAAGATTTCCAGATGCTGAATTAAATATGATTGAAGAAACCTGAAGTAGACAACTCTCATAGCAGCTGATAGATTCTTTAGAGTAATTTTCATTCACTGGTATATATATTCTAAAGGCTGCAGACAGGATTTTATGAAGGACATATATGAACTTCAGGGTTTTAAAAATGACAACTTAGGGGAGGACAATGTTTAATGAATATAAGAAAATAAATTTTGTTAACAATTGGATTTACAAACCAATAGATGGTTTTAAAAGTTGAAATAAACCAGTATACGGTGGTATCTTACTAGAACCAGTTATGTGGTCTTATGTAAATTATTAACCATTATAGATTTTAATTCCCCACCTGTGAAACAGGGATAATAATATACCAACCTTACATGACAGGGAGGATTAGCTATGAGACAATGAAAAAGTACTTGGCAATAATAGTATTATATAAATGTTAGTCTTTTCATGCTCTTGATTTAAATATAATCTTTCAATAGTAATGCAACGAATAGAATTGGTAAAAAAAAAAAAGAGTGAGGGTATTAATTTCTTCCTCACCTCCTTTCAGGAATCAAGTTTATTTTCTCTCATGTTACAATAAATGGACCTAGTCTGTATTCTCTTTTTCTTCCAAAAGTAACTTGCAATTAATGAATGCTAGTAAAGTGCCAACCTTGCTTAACCAAAAGTCTAGATTTATCATAGGCCCTCAAAGGTAAAAACATCTTTACAATGTCCTCTATGAAAAACTTTTATATTGACGTAGTGTCAAGATGGGCACAGAGCTGGGTTCTCTCTGATACGAGCAGACCAAGAGTAGAGGCAGGATGAGCACTGAGCAGGATCTCTATGATTCAAACAGACGGGTGAAGGAGGAGTCCTGGAGTCCTCAGTGGCTTTCGCAGGCTTTTATTGGGATTTACCAGGTACATGGCTGGCAGAGGTGGGGGGCGGGGATGCCGCCAGTAGGCAGGCTGGTCTCCCAGCCCCCGGCAAGTCATCACTGTTTCTGGGTTCTCTGGCGTTCTCTGGTGGCCTCTGCTGCTCTGCAGGTCTTCTCTTTCACTCTTTTGCTCTGTTGGTGTCCCTGTGACGCTGCCCTTATAAGCCCAGTATTAGACCAGCTATACCCACCTACATATGCCCATACCCTACTCCAGGGTCCTGTCATCAGGCATGCATTCAGGACCACAGGGATCCATCATCAATCCTAATGGCAGGAGGGCAGAAAAGCCTGACAATTATTTACCCTATGCGGGGTAAAGGAGAGTCCTAGAGCCCTCGGTGGCTTTTTCAGGCTTTTATTGAACTTTTACACGTAGTGCAGCAAACAGATACATAGTAGGCAGGGGTACTGGGGGGCCAGGAGGCCAGCAGGCCTCCAAGCCCCAGCAAGTCTTCACTCTGGGCTCTCTAGCATTCTTTCTCCTTTCCTCTCCTGTTCTCTCCTGCCTCTGCTTCTCTTGGTGAATACATCAATACTGCAGCCATGGCCCACAGAAGTAAACAGTGCAACTGAATACATAAGTGTAACAAAATGCAGGTGCCCATCAGGCAGGGCAATCCTAATGGCCAGAGGGTAGAAAAGCCTGAAAACCACTTACCCTAAATTGAGACATAATAACATCATATAAATTTTAGATATACATTATGTTGATTTGATGTATTTAATCTTGCAATATAATTACCACCATAGCACAATAGGGCTAACACTTCTATTATATCACATATTTATTTCTTTTTTGTGGTTAGAACAATTAAGATCTAGCCTCTTAGCAATTTTGAAGTTAATTCAATATTGTTGAATATCACCACTAAGCTGTGTGTTAGATCTCCAGGACCTATTGAGCTAATAGTTACAAGTTTATTACTTTAAATAACATCTCTCCAATGCCACCCCACATGTCCTCAGCCCAAGCCTCTAATAACCACCATTGTACTCTTTGTTTTAATGAGTTTGGCTTTTTTATATTCTACATATAAGTGATATCATACAGTATTTGTTTTTGCCTTTTTTTTATATTACTTAACCTAATGCCCACAACGGCCATCCATGTTGTCACAAGGCTATATTCACTTCTTTTTCATGGCAGAATAATATTCTGTTGTATATATACAGTCATGTGTTGCTTAACAATGTTTTGGTGAACAACAGACTGCACATTCGATGGTGGTCCTAATAGGCTATAATACATAGATGTGTGGCAGGCTATGCCATCTAGGTTTGTGTGATTACAGTCTATAACATCAGACAGGGACAAAATCACCCAGTAATGCTTTTCTCACAATGTATTCCTTCTGTTAATTTATCTGATGTGACACATGAAGCGCTATTTTACTAAGGAGCTTTACTTAAATGTATCCCCTACATTAAAAATAAAATAAAGTAAAAAGTCTCTAGAACTGTTACTACATATTCTCCCTATGTGGGACACAGATACAGAGAGCTGTATACTAAACATAGCAAGGTCGATTTCTCTTACATTTTCAGAATTGAAATGTCCACATGTTTTCAAGTTCATTGGGAAAGAAGATCAATTTTAATCACCAGATTTTACAATTTAATCTCATGTTTAGACATGAACTAAAAGAGGCAGGAACTTACCAGTCATTATTCCCATCACCTGTGTTTTCCTGCTTTCTACCCTGGGACCATGCTTATCACGCATCTGAGATGAGGGTCCTTCAGTCCAATCAAGTAAAAATCAAAATATTGAGATGGCAGAATTTCACAGCAATTTTCATAGGGACTGGTTTGCAAAGTGATGGGAGTCCCTAAGAGCCTGAGGCCTTCCAGAGACAGCATGAGACCACCATTTAGAAGAGGAAGTGAAAAAGATAGCTCTTAGGGGACAGGTAAAGGGGCTTGCGTGTCTAGGTGATGTATTCAGTCAAGGTGGGAGTTGTTGGATCAGTGAGTTCTAAAATGCAGCATAATTTGAAATGTTTATAGCTGTAGGGTTTGTCTTATGGATATTTTCTTGGGGTATGCAAAGCAGACAGGCTCAAAATAAGTAAACATAGGCTTATTTGGGGTTATATATAAGCAGTTGGTTGTAAAAGAATTTGAGTTTGGCACCCATGGGCATCAAGCTAGTGGCCCTATCCTGCTGTGAAGAAATAAATAACATGGGAACCAGTACATAGGTATGATCTTTGACCATTTGTACAACTACACGCAATATAGAAACTATAGACTTTTATAACCTAATCTCAGGAGAACCCTGCTCCCCTCCCCCGCCCACAGAGGCGGCACTCTCCGACCGGCAGAGAGGAGGAAAACAACAAACCAAAACAACCAACAAGAACAAAGGACGCAGCAAGCGGGACTGTGAGTGGAAAGGAACTATTGCAGCCACCACACCCCGTGAACGGGAGCTGTGGAGAACCCGCAGGATCCGCCACGGAGGTGAGCGAACGGCTCCGGGCGCCATTGAAGAGAGACCCCGCCCCCGGGGAGGAGACCAGCACCAGCACACAGCCCGGGGCCGCCCGGTAAGCTTGCGCAGAAAGGGTGGCGTGCTGGAAAAACAGGCGCGGATCGCGGTCAGGATTGCCGGAACAGCGGCGCGCTGGAAAACCAAGTGCGGATCGGAATCCGGATCGCGCGCGGAAAAGCAGTGCAGCTGAAAAGCAAACGCGGATCCAGATCGCAGGTGCCCAGGTCCCTGCGCCTGCGACCTAGGCTTGCGGGGAGACGCGCGGAGGCCCTCACTGAGTGAGCAGGCCCAGGCGCCCAGGCACGGGAGCGGATTCAAAAGGCGCCATTCCCGCGCCACTGAACTGGGCTACAGCCTGAGTCCTGGAACTGAGGGCTTTGGAACTGACACTCGGGGCACGAAACTAGGGGTGTGGGTTCCCCACGATGGTGGGGCACAAGGCAGACACAGCACCCCAAAGCCGTTGAGGTTTACCCTACCATTCCCGCTCTATTCCCTGTCCCACGGGGTGGAAAATCAGCTCCCCAAGGGCTCCAGGAGAGATCTCTGGCGCCACCTAGCGACTGGAAGCCAGCAGGGGCGCCTAGAGGAGCCAGTGGCCAGCTGGGGAGTTAGCCCACACCGGGCCCCTTCCGACCAGTAGTCTGAGCCCACAGGGGGAGCGAGCACCCACAGCCGGGGCAGACCAGGCGCACAGAAGAGTGTGCCTGAGACCGGACGCACAGGGAGTGTGTCCCACATCACCATCTTAGAACAGGGACATTTCTTCAGTAAGACTACCTGCAGAAGGCTTCCTCAGGAGCCAGAGGTGAGCGGGGAAGTTCGCCCACGCCAGACCTGCAGTCAAGCCTCTGGCCTGCAGTCCAAGCCAGAGGGGGAGCAGGAACCCACCGCCGGGGCAGACCAGGCGCACAGGGGAGTGTGTCCCCACATGGGCATTTTAGAACAGGGACCTTTCTCCAGTAAAGACTGCTTGAAACTGACAGATGACTCCTGGAGGAACCAGAGGAGAGCAGAGAAGCTCACCCAAGATGCCGGCCAGCCCAACTACACAGTGTCCCAACGCATACGGCAAATTAGAAAACAGACAGTAGGGAGGAGAAGAACCACACGCAACCTAGCAACTCCCCAGGGGAAAAAGCACACCACAAAAGAAAAGCAGCCCCCAGATTGCAACGACAGTAACTTGGAAGAACTTCTGAGCCTTCCAGAAAGAGAATTTAAAATTGCCGTGATTAAAAAACTGACAGAAGTCATAAAGGAAAACAATGATAAGGGAAAAATAATGAACGATCAGAAGAATGCAATTGAGTCCCTAGAGAGGGAAAACAATGGTCAGAAGAATGAAATTGAGTCCCTAAAGAGGGAAGTAAAAAAAATGCAGGAGATCAAAGAATTAATGGAAGAACTAAAGAATTCTGGGAAAAGCAATGAAAGCAGAATAGATGAAATGGAAGAACGAATAAGTACTCTTGAAGACACAGAAATAAAAAGAACCAAAACAGAAAAGGAAAGAGAAGTACGAAGGAAAAAGAACGAAGAAAGACTTCGGGAACTATCTGACTCCATGAGGAAAGGAAATACAAGAGTTATAGGAATACCAGAAGGAGAGGAGAGAGATGTAGGAACAGAGAAAATATTCAAAGAGATAATTGAAGAGAACTTCCCAATGTGAAGAAGGAGCTGAAAATTGATATACAAGAAGCAAGAAGAACACCAAACTTCCACGACGAAAGGAAAAATACAGCAAGACACATAATAGTAAAGCTCCCAAGAATCCAGGACAAGGAAAAAATAATGAAGCTGGCAAGAGGGAAGAAACAGATAACATTCAAAGGAAAGCCAATCAGGCTGACATCAGACTTCTCGAAGAAACACTACGGGCAAGGAGAGAATGGAGGGACATAGTCAACAGACTCCAAGAAAACAGATGCAACCAACAATTCTCTATCCGCAAAGCTCTCCTTTCTCTTTGAAGAAAGAATATGGACCTTCCCAGACAAACAGAAACTCCGGAATTTCATTGCAACTAAACCCCCACTCCAAAAAATACTACAAGGAGTCCTAAAGCCAGAACCTCAGAGGGACGAATAACAATGAAAGAAGGCCAAAAAAAAAAAAGTTATTAAAAGAATAAATAAATAAAATCAAAGGAAAGACAAACACAATGGCAAATACAGATGCTAACATATCAATATTAACTCTAAATGTAAATGGACTAAACTCTTCAATAAAAAGACACAGAGTTGCAGCCTGGATTAAGAAACAAACCCAACCTTTTGCTGTCTCCAGAAACACATTTAGCTACAAAAGATAAAAATAGGCTCAAAGTAAAGGATGGAAAACATCCTACAGCAAATGGACCAAAAAGAAAGCAGGAACAGCTATACTTATATCAGATAAAACAGATTTCAAACCAAAAGATAAAAAGAGACCCAATGGTCCACTAACATTATGATCAAGGGACAATACTTCCTAGAAGAAATAACACTCATAACATATACTCACCAAACGAAGGAGCACCAAAATGTATCAGACAACTGTTGTCCTCTCTGAAAACAGACATCAGAGAAAACACATACGTAGTGGGAGACTTCACAACCCACTATCAACAATGGATAGATCAACAAGACAAAAAATAAGTAAAGAACCAAAGCTCTAATAAGGACCTAGAGCAATTGGGCTAACAGACATCTATAGAACACTAAACCCCAAAAAAACGGAGTACACATTTTTCTCAAGTGCACACGGATCATTCTCCAGGATCGATCACATACTGGGGCACAAGACAATCAACAGATACACCAAGATTGAAATCATATCAACCATCTTTTCTGACCATGAGGCATCAACTAGAAATAACCATAAAAAGAAGGCAAGTTTCCTACTCATGGAGATTAAAAACCAACACTACTGGAAGACCACTGGACTAATGAGGAGATCAAAGAAAAAATTAAAAAATTCTTGAATTGAACGACAGGAGGACGCCAATATCCTAAATGTATGGGATGCAGCAAAGCAGTAATAAGAGGAAAATATATAGCAATAGAAGCTCACATCAAAAACAAGGAAGAATCAAAGAAACAACCTAATCTCGAAGCTCAAAGATCTAGAAAAAGAACAACAAAAAACCCCAAAACCAGTAGAAGAAAAGAATAATAAAAACCAAAGCAGAAATAAATGAAATTGAAACTAAAAAACAAATCCAAAAGATCAATGAAACCAAGAGCTGGTTCTTTGAAAAAATCAATAAAATAGACAAACCCTAGCCAGGCTCAAAAGGAAAAAAGGGAGAAAGCACAAATAAACAGGATCATCAAATGAGAGGAGAAATCAAACGGACACAGCAGAAATCAAAAGATAATAATCAGTAACTACTATGACAGTTATATGGAAACAAGTTTAACAACTAGAGGAGATGGACAAATTCCTACAACTCTACAATCACCCAAAGCTAGATAAAGAAGAATAGAACACCTAAACAGACCAATTACAAGCAGCGAAATTGAAATGGTAATCAAAAACCTCCCCAAAAACAAAAGCCCAAGACCTGATGGATTTACAAATGAATTCTACCAAACATTCAGAGACGAATTAGTGCCTATCCTTCACAAACTCTTCCAAAAATTGAGAAAGAAGGGACAATACAAACACGTTCTATGAAGCCAACATTACACTAATACCAAAACCAAAACAAGGACAACACACAAAAAGGAAAACTACAGGCCAATCTCCCTAATGAACACTGATGCAAAAATCCTCAATAAAATTTTAGCTATCAGAATCCAACAATGTATCCATAAGATAATTCACCACGACCAAGTGGATTCATTCCAGGGACACAAGGATGGTTTAACATCCGAAAATCAATCAACGTTCTCCAACACATCAACAAAAAGAAATATAAAAACCATATGATAATATCAATAGATGCTGAGAAAGCTTTCGACAAAGTGCAACACCCATTCATGATAAAAGCCCTTGAATTCTTGGGATACAAGGAACATACCTCAACATCATAAAGGCCATCTATGACAAGCCAACAGCCAGTATCATTCTCAATGGTGAAAAGCTGAAAGCAATTCATTAAGATCTGGAACAAGACAAGGATGTCCACTCTCACACTGTTTTCAATATAATACTATGGAAGTCCTAGCCAGAGCATAAGACAAGAGAAAGACATCAAGGAATCCAAATAGGAAAAAAAGAAGTCAACTATCACTATTTGCAGATGATATGATAATAACATAGAGACCCCAAAAACTCCACAGAAAACTAATCAACTCATCAATCAGTTCAGTAAAGTGGCAGGATACAAATCAACACGCAAAAGTCAGTAGCCTTCCTATACACAAACAATAAATCTGAAGAAGAAGAAATCAAAAAAACCATCCCTTTTTTATTGAAACAAAAAAAACAAATATTTGGAAAAATCTAACAAAAGAGGTAAAGGACCTATACAAAGAAAACTATAAAACACTGTTAAAAGAAATAAAGAAGACACAAAGAAATGGAAGACATCCCCTGCTCATGGATTGGAAGAATAAACATTATTAAAATGGCCATCCTTCAAAAGCAATATACAGATTCAATGCTATTCCAATCAAATTTTCAATGGCATTCTTCAAAGAAATAGAACAATTATTGATGAAATTCATATGGAATCACAAAAAACCCGAATAGCCAAAGCTCTCCTGAAAAAAAGAAGGGAATGGAGGCATCAACTCCCAGACTTCAAACTCTACTACAAAGCCATAATCATCAAAACTGCATGGTATTGGAACAAGAAACATACAGACCAATGGAATCGAATAGAAAATCCAGAAATAAACCCACAGATTATGTCAACTAATCTTTGACAAAGGAGCAAAGACTATGCATTGGAGCAAAGAAAGTTTGTTCAATAAATGGTGCTGGGAAAACTGGGTCGCTACATGCAAAAGAATGAAGCTTGACCACTACCTCACACCATACACAAATCAACTCAAAATGGATTAAGAACTAGACATAAGACCTGAAACCATAAAATATATAGAAGGAAATATAGGCGAAACACTACGTGATTTGCACATCAAAGACATCTTTACAGACACATACCCCAAAGCAGTGATAGTGAAGAAAAGATAAACAGCTGGGATACATCAAATTAAAGAGCTTCTGCACAGCAAAAGACAATAACAAAACAAAGAGAAACCCCACCAACTGGGAGAACATTTTTGCACCCAACACTAATGATAAGGACTGATCACAAAATCTGCAAAGAGCTGATGAGACTCAACAAACAAACAAAGAAAATAATCCAGTCAAAAAATGGGCAAAGAGCTAAAAAGAAACTTCTCTGAAGAGGAAATGCAAATGGCCAACAGGCATATGAAAAAATGTTCAACATCACTTGTCATCAGGGAAATGCAAATCAAAACACCATGAGATACCATCTTACACCAGTGAGAATGGCACATATTAAAAAAACTAGCAACAACAAATGTTGGCGAGGGTGTGGAGAAAAAGGAACTCTTCTGAACTGTTGGTGGGAGTGCAAACTGGTCCACCACTGTGGGAGCTGTGTGGAGATTTCTGGACCTACTAAACATAGAGTTCATAATGATCCAGCAATTCCACTCCTAGGTATTTACCCAAAGGACACAGAACATCAATTCCAAAGAAACACCTGCACCCCTATGTTTATAGCAGCACTGTTTACAATAGCTAAGCTTTGGAAACACCCAAATGCCCAAAAATAGATGACTGGATCAAGAAGATGTGGTACATATATACCATGGAATATTACTCAGCATTCAAAAAAGATAAACACATGCAATTTGCCAGCAACATGGATGGCACTGGAAGGGATCATGCTCAGCGAAATAAGCCAGAAGAAAAAGAAAATACCGGATGATCTCACTCATAGCAGGAATCTAGAAACTTAAATAAGGGACCAGGAAAACGAATAACTATAAGAAAGTGAAAATCAAAATCAACAAAAAACTACAAACCAGAGACCTTTTAGGGGGGCGGGGGGTGGGGGGGAGGGATTGGGGTCAGAATGGGGGGGCTGCAATGTATGGGGAATATAAAAATAAGA
>NW_023601212.1:43996262-44102922 GCF_014898055.3 Talpa occidentalis | reverse complement strand
CCATCACTTTGCAACCCAGTCCCTATGAAAATTGCTGTGAATTCTGCCACTTCAAATATTTTGCTTTTTACTTGATTGGACTGAAGGGCCCTCATCTCAGATGCGTGATAAGCATGGTCCCAGGCTAGAAAGCAGGAAAACACAGGTGATGGGAATAATTGAACTGGTAAGTTCCTGCCACTTTTAGTTCATGTCTAAAACATGAGATTAAATTGTAAAATCTGTGATTAAAATTGATCTTCTTTCCCAATGAACTTGAAAACATGTGGACATTTCAATACTGAAAATGTAAGAGAAATTGACCTTGCTATGTTTTGACCTAGCTATGTTAGTATACAGCTCTCTGTATCTTGTGTCCCCATAGGGAGAATGTAGTGATTTAACAGTTCTAGAGACTTTTTACTTTATTTTTATTTTTAATGTAGGGGATACATTTAAGTAAAGCTCCTGTAAAACAGCGCTTCATGTGTCACATCAGATAAATTAACAGAAGGAATACATTGTGAGAAAAGCATTACTGGGTGATTTTGTCCCTGTCTGATGTTATAGACTGTAATTACACAAACCTAGATGGCATAGCCTGCCACACATCTATGTATTATAGCCTATTAGGACCACCATCGAATGTGCAGTCTGTTGTCAACACAAAACATTGTTAAGCAACACATGACTGTATATATACAACAGAATATTATTCTGCCATGAAAAAGAAGTGAATATAGCCTTGTGACAATATGGATGGCCGTTGTGAGCATTAGGTTAAGTAATATAAAAAAAAAGGCAAAAACAAATACTGTATGATATCACTTATATGTAGAATATGAAAAAGCCAAACTCATTAAAACAAAGAGTACAATGGTGGTTATTAGAGGCTTGGGCTGAAGGACATGTGGGGTGGCATTGGAGAGATGTTATTTAAAGTAATAAACTCGTAACTATTAGCTCAATAGGTCCTGGAGATCTAACACACAGCTTAGTGATGATATTCAACAATATTGAATTAACTTCAAAATTGCTAAGAGGCTAGATCTTAATTGTTCTAACCACAAAAAAGAAATAAATATGTGATATAATAGAAGTGTTAGCCCTATTGTGTTATGGTGATAATTATATTGCAAGATTAAATACATTAAATCAACATAATGTATATCTAAAATTATATGATGTTATTATGTCTCAATTTAGGGTAAGTGATTTTCAGGCTTTTCTACCCTCTGGCCATTAGGATTGCCCTGCCTGATGGCACCTGCATTTTGTTACACTGATATATTCAGTTGCACTGTTTACTTCTGTGGGCCATGGCTGCAGTATTGACGTATTCACCAAGAGAAGCAGAGGCAGGAGAGAACAGGAGAGGAAAGGAGAAAGAATGCTGGAGAGCCCAGAGTGAAGACTTGCTGGGGCTTGGAGGCCTGCTGGCCTCCTGGCCCCCCAGTACCCCTGCCTACTATGTATCTGGTTGCTGCACTACGTGTAAAAGTTCAATAAAAGCCTGAAAAAGCCACCGAGGGCTCTAGGACTCTCCTTTACCCCACATAGGGTAAATAATTGTCAGGCTTTTCTGCCCTCCTGCCATTAGGATTGATGATGGATCCCTGTGGTCCTGAATGCATGCCTGATGACAGGACCCTGGAGTAGGGTATGGGCATATGTAGGTGGGTATACCTGGTCTAAGACTGGGTTTATAAGGGCAGCGTCACAGGGACACCAACAGAGCAAAAGAGTGAAAGAGAAGACCTGCAGAGCAGCAGAGGCCACCAGAGAATGCCAGAGAACCCAGAAACAGTGATGACTTGCCGGGGGCTGGGAGACCAGCCTGCCTACTGGCGGCATCCCCGCCCCCCACCTCTGCCAGCCATGTACCTGGTAAATCCCAATAAAAGCCTGCGAAAGCCACTGAGGACTCCAGGACTCCTCCTTCACCCGTCTGTTTGAATCATAGAGATCCTGCTCAGTGCTCATCCTGCCTCTACTCTTGGTGTGCTCGTATCAGAGAGAAACCAGCTCTGTGCCCATCCTGACACTACGTCAATATAAAAGTTTTTCATAGAGGACATTGTAAAGATGTTTTTACCTTTGAGGGCCTATGATAAATCTAGACTTTTGGTTAAGCAAGGTTGGCACTTTCCTTTACTAGCATTCATTAATTGCAAGTTACTTTTGGAAGGAAAAGAGAATACAGACTCGGTCCTTTTATTGTAACATGAGAGAAAATAAACTTGATTCCTGAAAGGAGGTGAGGAAGAAATTAATACCCTCACTCTTTTTTTTTTTACCAATTCTATTCGTTGCATTACTATTGAAAGATTATATTTAAATCAAGAGCATGAAAAGACTAACATTTATAGAATACTATTATTGCCAAGTACTTTTTTCATTGTCTCATAGCTAATCCTCCCTGTCATGTAAGGTTGGTATATTATTATCCCTGTTTCACAGGTGGGGAATTAAAATCTATAATGGTTAATAATTTACATAAGACCACATAACTGGTTCTAGTAAGATACCACCGTATACTGGTTTATTTCAACTTTTAAAACCATCTATTGGTTTGTAAATCCAATTGTTAACAAAATTTATTTTCTTATTTTCATTAAACATTGTCCTCCCCTAAGTTGTCATTTTGAAAACCCTGAAGTTCATATATGTCCTTCATAAAATCCTGTCTGCAGCCTTTAGAATATATATACCAGTGAATGAAAATTACTCTAAAGAATCTATCAGCTGCTATGAGAGTTGTCTACTTCAGGTTTCTTCAATCATATTTAATTCAGCATCTGGAAATCCTAACTAGACTGGGTAGAGAGGACTGGAGTCTGGATCTAGTTACTTTGGCACCAAAAATGGCACAGAAAAAGAATATATTAATGACTAAAATCTATTTTAAAAGGTTTCATATTCTTTAGCAATTCGTCTACTAATGGGATGGCAATTCTTCTGAATTAGGTTGAATTTCAGGTCTCAATGTTTTTTATCCAGGTGTGAACTTAGCTTTAACTGCCTTTTGAATGGTTTTGCCTGAATCAGCTGCACATACCAGACAACGTTAAATTGCAGGATATATTTTTACTCAAGAACTTATATATGTGTATATATATATTTTTACAAGCACGTTGTTAAAGCATACACCTAGAATAAGTTACATCAGTTTTTTTTATTAGACAATTTCTTTATAACATATTTCTATATGTGCTTGGGAAATCTAACATTTGCATTCAAAAATTTTATCTCCAGTTATTTTTGCAAACTTTTTTTAATTAAAAGTGCATATTTTACAGCACAAGGTATCCCTAAGAGCCTCTGTTATTCTGAATGCTTGCTTAATTAGCATATTTTTGTTTCCACCAGGGTATGTCAATTAGGAGGATTCTATCACATTATCATCTTGTTTATATTCTATATATTATTTCTATAATCAACTCATAAGCATTCTTGATTTCCTAACTTTCAGAAGATTCTTGTCTATATAAGGATATTAGCTCATTGACATATATTTCCTCCTAGTGGAATTTTTTCTCTCCATTATAGTTTTTTTTAATGTAGTTGCCTTCTCTCTTAGGTAAATTGAAGTGATAGAATGGATTGCCAATATATTTTGAGGTCTGGTATCTTCTAAGTTACCACACAAATGATAGCACATAAATTGAAGAAAATCTCAATTATAAACAGGTGAAAATATTTGATTAGGGTCTAAGTGTTTTTTATTTGTAGCCTTTGTTCTATAATTGACTTACTCTGTGATTTAATTTCAATTTCCTTATGCTTCTGGGGAATTACTAATCCCAATCATTCATTGCCTCCTTGGAGAGAATTTTGTTTTTCTCTAACTACCCTGTGTATGAGACTCTTGGAACCTTGGCAAGAATGCCTATTTCCCTCAATTAAAATGTTATGTTTATAATTTTAATATTAGCAGCCTAAGTGGGACCTTCACTAAGAAGAAAATAACATTGAGCAGCTCCTGTGAGCCAAGTCTGAACCAGTAAAATTTATGTTTGTTAACTCATTATGAATTGGACAAAAGACATTTGAAGTGAAGCAATGAACAAAAGGAGGTTAAAGTGACATTAACAAAATAAATCTTGGTGACAAATGACAGAAGAATATTAAAGTTGTTTTTTTTTAAATAACTATAACTGAATTTAGCAGTCATGCTTGTGGGGATAGTAATAATGTGTGAATGTTCAATTCACATAGAAATGGGGAAGAGGGACATAGCTCACCCATGGAGAACTTTGGAGCAGGTAGGAATACAGGATTTTTTTTTAACTTTTCTAAATATATTTAATTTCAGGCTTATTGCTTGTTTTTTGTGACTCCAGGTTAAGGAAAGAAATTTCTTTTTTGCTGGCTAAGTGATCATCACCATAACTTCTGTAAGACGGTGTGCTCTAAACCAGGAGAGCATACAGGGTATAATCTTGGCTCAAGAAAAAAGTATGTGAACAATTCATAAATCATCCAATTGTTCAATGTCATTATATCTCAATTCAGTCATTTATTTAATATATTGTCCTTTTGATGAAGAAAAACCCTAAATATACAAAAGTAATCACACTAATGCATAAAACTACTCTTAGGCTAAAACCTCTTTATAAATATGAATAATGATTTGTATTTATAGTGAATCTTTATGACTTCTTCATATTCAAGATATAGATATATATCATATATATGACTATAAATATATATATATATGATTATAAATAAAAGACAGCATATCTGCCACCTGAGCCCATAGTCCTCCACCAACGTTCATTGTCACACTAGAATTTAAGGCAAACAAATGAAATGGTGTCAAATGAGAATTTTCCTTAAAAAAGAAAAAAATGGATTTTGAAGTCATACTCTTTATAAATATGTATTAGCTCTTCAAATACATTAAGTAATCTGACAGAACCATGGGGTAAATGTAAATTAGAAATTGTAATTGGAACTTTTAATAAACTCCTGTTAGTAACAGGGAGATCAATCAGTCAAATAGACAATTCTATAACAATACTTTTCAACAAAAAGAGGAAGTCCTGACTGAATTGCTTCCCTCAAATAATTTTGAGGTAGACTTTCCTGTTCATTCAAAAAATACTCCAACATCTGCTTGTTCATTCAAACACTTAAGGAATAGTTTATTGAAAAGTGAAAAAAAATTCTGCCACAAGGAAGCAATTTCATCTTTTGCTTGGACAAGAATTCTTGCCCAAATTCAAAAAGTGGGGATCAGCAGCTCCATTGAAATTAATTTCTCACTGAAAAATCCAAACCTATTCCTGAATCTTTGGCTTCGATTTGACATTTTTTCTATGAATAACAACTCAAATACATATTTTTCTTTGCCCAAACAGCAAAATCAGTGTTACCAAGCTTTGCAGATGTTCCATTTCTGAACAGAGTATCAAGAATTTCCTTTCGGTTAAAAATTTTAATGGCAGAGGAAATTCAGTGCATTTTGAGGATTCTAAAAGGAGTTCTCCAAATGCTTTTTTTGATGTCATCCAAGTGCATGTAAGCTGAAAGAGAGAAGTTGACTGCACAGAGATTTCAGTAGTTTCATGTTGCTGCATGCTTATGAGGAAAGGCCACATCACTAATTCTTCATGACCTTCTGTGATATATTGGACAACTAATAAGTGTTTCTAGAGTGGATAGTATCATTTGCCATAGTACCAATGAACAATAATCTACAAGCCAGCTTATCCATTGCATGGGCTCATGGTTGTATCAAGGTCTCTTTAATTGTGAGTAGCTCTGTTACATCATTGGGAATGGAATGTGCAGTCTTGTAAGAAGCTTCAAAAGAAGGGCCTGTTTCAGGACAGCTTTATGGAAGGATCTTTAAAACACACCATCATCTCATGAGAGATACCAATTCTGTGTGATATAGTCTTTGGTTGGACACTTCTGAGCAGCATTTTCTGGCACAGTGACAAAAAATGTTGGCCATTCTATAAACTGGTGGGTTTTTTTAAAATTAATTAACTGAATTTTTTTATTACATCATTGTAGTACCCATAGTTCTCCTGCCACTGTATAATCAATCTATGAACCATTACTACAGTCCTTTGTGTTCATCCCTCCCCTGCTTTACTCTCCCTTCTACCCCCTCCTTTGCTGTATGCCTCAATTCTATGATCAGCTTGTTATAAACTGGTGTTTTATGACTAATCAGCTTTTTTGTTTAATATTTTTTTATGCATACAAGAGCTGGGGTGTAGGCCAGGGGTGTGGTGTGTGAAAAGATTCACCAGAGGCAGAATGGGGAGCAGAACAGGTGGATTGACTAAAACACACTGCCTAGGGGAACAGAAGACAGGAGAGGTCTGCTGTGCCATGTGGGTAGCTCCCTGGCCAGGGATTAAACTCCTACTGGAGTGGCTGGCAATAGCTTCATAGTGCTGAGTCTTAACCCCTTGGCCACAGGGAGGCCCCATAATCAGCTTTTTCAATAACATTAAAATAAAAAAAAATTCAATTTCATTTAACCTTTGATAGTTTCCAACTTAAGAGATTCCCAATATAAACAATGGGAAAATGTGCTTTTATTAAGTTTTATGGACTGAAAAGTATTCTAAATGAAATATGTTATGAGTAATGACTATTATTACCTACATGCATATATACACAGTAGTATATTTTGCTCTTTACAACAAAGACATAATAACATTAATGCAATATTTTCTCTGTAGACAAGTAGACATTTTTCAATATTATGGAAAGTTAATCACAGAAAAATCTCTCTGTGTGTGTGTGTGTGTGTGTGTGTGTGTGTGTGTGTGGTGTGGTTTTGGTACTTTGCCTAGTTTATAGACTCTTAATGACTAAAGGTTAAAGATTAAAGTTACTATTTTAGAGGGATTTTGAAGTTTCTATATTCACTAAAATTGGTGCAGGATAAAGACATACTGATTTGTAATTCAAGTATGAAGCTAGTCTTGGTGCCTTGTTGAGTGGAGTGGAGATGGAGGTTACTGAAAGAAATGTCACACAGCTTTGACTGAGTAATTTCCTCTCATTCAAAAATCTATTAATCTCTTTCATTCAGAATAGATTAAGACTCCTTAGTTTGGTATTCAAGATACTCATGATTTCCAAGTTTGTTTCAACTATTTTCTGTATAATTAAATAGAATTACTGAGTTCTATAATATGTGCCCTCTGCATCTTCTCTTCCTTTAAAAAATATGTGTTTCTCCCAAATTTCTGTTTCCTTATGTACTAAGTATAATTCATTTTACCATATAGTTTAAATTATAGACTGTCTATGTTGTCTGCCCTAATCAAGTCAGTTAAAAATAATGCTTTCAACCTGGAGACTGCCTAGGAATTTCAGGGTAATTCTATGAAAATTTTCACTTTTTTTCTTGTATTAATCATATTTATCTATTTTATTAACTCTGTCCTTCTTGATTTGTCTTTCTAAATTTTGCATCCTCTCAGTGCTTTGCACACATTAGTCATTCATTAGCTACTTATTGAGAAGATAAATCAACAAATAAAGTCATAATAGAGGGTAGGATTATTTTTTTAATAATTCTTTACTTTGGCTTATGTTGCCTGTCAACTCAAGTTAGCAACAACTCTGCTTTCAACAATTTCACAATTGATTGTCTGTTTAGCAGCATCTAATGAGAAGACAATTCTTAGCTGAGAATATTGATCCAAGGATTTATTTGCTTTGCTCTGTTTGACATTGCAGTGCCAATAACAAAATTTTATTCAAGACTGAAAATTATTAGATTCCTTTAAAAGAACCTTAAAGTTTGTTATATAGAATCACAAAAAAAGGGAAAGTCTTGCTGTAGAGCCACAGATTTTTTGTTACAGATAATTTATGATCTGATGGATGTATGATAGCTTGTTACGGGCCAAGGACTATGCACAGACTTTATGCCAAACCACAGAAGGGTCCTCAGATTAGGTGGATCTCCATTTCTCAGATGAAGGTATAAGCCCACAGGGGTTAGGCAGGCATAGATTACACAAGGATGGACTGATAGCTTCAAGATTCATATTCAGGTCAGTTCTCATTCCATTGTATTAGATTTGTTACTAAATTTATTTGTAATTTTGACATTGGGGATGTCAGATATAGAAAAATTGTTACAGTGAATAAAATCCTGTAGCAGGAAACCAAAAACCAAGGATCCAGAAAAGAAAATAAATTAAGTTAGAATGTATAGGGGTATAAAGAGTTCTTACTAGGGAGGTAGAATATTATAATATGTAAGAGCAAAATCAAATGGTGCAACCAGTACCAATAAACCACATATTTTCATAAATGGAATAAGTATTTTTACATGAGGATAATGCTAATCCATTTTCAGTTTTTGTATGTGAAAAAATAAAATAATGTTTATCTTTAACAGTTGGAAATTTTCAATAAATGATAGATATTTTTGGAAAAAATAATTACTTTTGACTAAAAGTAAACGTATTAGTTTGCTTGGGCTCCCAAGTAAACTACCACAGAGTGGCTTAAGGAACATAAATTTATTTTCTCACAATTCTGTAGGTTTGAACTCATAAAAACAAAATAAGATGAAAGAAGAGAAGGAAGAAGGAAGAAGGGAGACAAAAATAATTAATTTGTTGTATATTTGACTACTCAGAAACAATTAATGATTAGAAAAAATTTGTTTATATTAAAGGAAGAGTGTTATTTAATTCTACCCAAATTATTTACTCACTAACAAAAACTGAAACCAACATAGATCAACACACAACAACCTGCCTGCTCTCTTTATTTCTGATAATCCATGGTAAAATTGTGGTAACATTTCTTCTATATTACTTACGTTTTCCTGTTAGGTTTTGCAGACCACATCTCAAGTGTATGATATCGGAAATGCTGTAGGGTCAGGAAACCCTAAGAAGAACATATTACAAAACTCTGTTATGATTCATCTGCTTTGCCCTATTCCAGAAGACCCAGGACACCTCACTATAACAAAACCAGATATAAATAATTTAAAACATTAATTTAAAATAAAATTTTGAGGCTTTGAATATAGTTTTGAATATAGTTTTTGAATATAGTTTTAAGGTGCCTCTGTTCCTGTATACAGAGTGACTCTTAAGAAGGGCATATGAGATGTTTGAGGAGGAACAGCAACCTTGGGTTTGGGAATTTAAAGTCATCTTTCTCTCTTTTTGTTTTTTGTTTTTGGGCTTCATGAACCCAGGGGACTTAGTGAAGCAATTGCATAATGTATGATATGGTGAATGTAAATGTGCAGCTACTTCTTTTCTTCTGCAGCCTTGCTCTAATAAAGTATTCAATTGTAAAGGAAAAGTCACGTTGTTCCAGAAGAATAACAGCAAGCACTTCTTCCTTTTTTGCATGAATTCAAAGAAAGCAAGGAAAATATCCTTTAAAGGGATTTAGCAGAAACAAATTTTTATGTAGTGGTAAGCCATAGGAATATAAACCAGTCCCACACATGTTGTTTTGACAGCTGTGGTCTTTGGGAGTCTTTCTTTTTTTGCAGGAAAAAAAAATGCCTTCTATTATGGGCTGAATTGTGCTCCTCCCAAATTTACATGTTGAAGTTCTCATAGTCACCCCTAATGTGACTTTATTGGGACATAAGTCCTGGTAATTGAGGTTAAACAAGGCCATAAGGATAGATCTTAGTTCAATAGAATTGGTATCCTTATAAGGGAAAGGAGAGACACCAGGAAGTTTGTACACAGAGAAAACACCATGTACGAAGGTGGCCAATCTGCAAGGCCAAGAGAGAGCTCTCAAGTGAAATTGAAGTTGCCAGCACTTTGATTTTGGACTTCTAGCCTCTGAAACTGTGAGAAAATCACTTCTGTTGTTTAAATCACCCAGGTGTATTATTTTGTTATGGCAGCCCTATCTGAGTAATACAACCAGTCAAACTTGGTTTTGGGGAGACTGTATTCTCTGAAGTTAAAATCACACAGGGACAAAGGCCAAATTGACATGCTCTTAAAGAATCATCACAAAATCCTGGCCCTCCAATGAAGTCTTTCTTGATCATCTTCACTGTTTCAATTTTCCTTCTCCACACAAAACAATACTCATGTTGGAAGGTAGAGGGAGCACAATAGCAGGAGAGGTACTAGCAACAAAATTATGAATCGTTTTATTCATGCTATGGGACACCAGAGGGCTTTTATATGTGAAAGTAAAAATTAATACTTAGAAAAAAAATAATCACAAACATACTTAGGAATTTGGATGGAGGAATTTGCATGATTAATAATCAAAGAAAGAGATATGGAATGATTTTTAGCTGTGAAGCTGTTGATGCTTTATGCTTCTGCGTAGAAAAGTTTCTTTGATTAGTAAAAAAGAAAAGTACATATTGGGGGGAATAATTAGTTATCATATGGATTCTCGCACATTTTATGTTCACCAGTGTACAGAGTTTAAAGAATAATTTTAAGAGTCTGAGAAATAATGAATAAAGAAAAGTAAAAGTAACTCAAATAATTTGGAATTAGGAAAAATGCCTAATGAGGATGATATAAAGGATTAGTACTATCAATCTTCCAAGATAAAGAAAATGATTAGGATGTAAGGTGTTACTAAGGATGGAAGGTATGCTCAAAAGATCACATTCAATGAATCTAATGGCTATTCCTTAAAGCTTGAACAACTTCAATCATAATAATATTTGAAGCACATCAAATACAAATATATTTTCTATATGATGAATATCTTTTTTCCTCACTAAAGCTAGACTAATTGCATCCCATTCAATATAACCATGTATCAAAAACTATATTGTTTCCTAATCACTCATGGACCTTGATTGAAAATACAACAATGTGAAGAGAAAGCCCAAATGTTTCTTTCTACCAATCTAATAATTTTAAAATAACACTTATATTCCTGATCGACTGTATATTTTTGCAATAATGTTTAAGTTTTAAAAAAAGAACTTATTAGGGCTTAAGTCATTTTTTAAAAACTGTGCAATAAACTGTTTGTTGTGATAAATTCTCAGATAATTTGTTGTAGTTGCACAATGTGATTCAAGTCAAAAAGAAATGTCCACCAGTTGGGACCTAATGCAACCATGGGATCTCAGAGAAAATTATTCCTTATGATTCTTACCTAATTAAGACCCATCACAGAAATGTAAGGCAATATTTTCAAATCTTAAGACTATAGAGAATTTTATTTGTAAAGAGACCATGAATATATTTTATAGACATACTGAACCACTACTTCTGTGTGATGTTTTAATCAGTGATTTCTATTGTTTTATCTATTCCATAATGAGATAATATAAAAATTTATTTTTTCAAACTATGGTAATCAATTATCAGATTGAAGGAGTTATAGGTTACATTTCTAAAATGAATTTATTTTAGATATATAAATATCAAAATTGCTTTTTCTTCACAGGTTTTTTGTTTATCCACAGAACATTTTCAAACTGTACCAAAATCTTTCAAGTCAGTGTATAGTTAAAATGTGTGTGATATTATGTTTTCCATTATGACTTGTACGTGAACTTTCATCTTAAGAGTTATTGCAACATACTCTGATTTAATTTAAAACTTAAATCAATGACAAAGGATAATCTTTATAGGAAATCAACATTTACCATATTTTAAAATAAGTAGTAAGAACATTATGAATAAGTGTTTTATTTGTCAACATAATAGGTTTGCAATTATATTTAACTGTTTTTTCTTATTCCTTTTTTTTAATTTTACCTTTGGATTTTTTTTTAAGATTTATTTATTTATACATACTGACCAAAGCACACTGTTGAGGGGAGCAGCAGGCGAGACAGGAGAGGTCTGCCTTACCATGTGGGAATCTCCCTGGCCAGCTGGGATCGAACTTGTGCCGCAGAGGCTGCGGATTGCCTCACAGTGCAGTGCTTAACCCCTTGCGCCACCAGGGGAGGCCCTTTTATTCCTTTCTTAATGTAGAATGCCTTCAGTTGCCTTTAAGATCCTACATTAAGAATATTTTTTTTCAATACATCATATATAGTCATCTGATTTATGGCATAATAGTTGTGTTTTTTAAGATTCTTCAATTAACTTTCTTCATTGTAATTAACTATTTTTAAAGTGGTGTAAATGCTATAAAGGGAAAAAATTACAATGTAGGCCATTTTTTCACATAAGTTAGAAGGCACAACTTTACTGGGTGATAGTGGTAAGGAAATAGGAATCTCTAGGACACGAAATTATTCAAAGCATGACTATGTGACACTTTCACATGTATGTACTTTTTTATGAACTGAATTTTACTTTTAGAGATGGTTAATCCTAGAATATGTTGCTATTTATTTATTTATTTTGGCAAAATTTTTTTTAAAGATTTATTTATTTATTTATACAAGCACTGGGTACAGTCAGAATTGTGGGAGGGTGAGAGAATTCACCAGAGACAGAGCAGAGAGCAGAACAGGCAGACTGACAAAGTACACTGCTGAGGGGAGCAGCAGGGGCAGGAGAGGTCTGCGCGCCATGTGGGACCCTCACCTAGTGACCGGGGATCGAACTGGTGCTGCAGAGGCTGAGGGCAGCTTCGCTACCCAGCACTCAACCACTGCACCACAGGGTAGGCCCTAGAATATGTTTTTAAAAATCACAAAGAAAGAGGATAATGCAGACATCTAAATTCTAGTCTAGATAGTAATGATTTTATTTCATGGCAAACTACTTTGGAATTCAAAAATTGTATGAGTGAAAAATAAAAGAAGACTCCGATCAAATGAATAAGTTGAAGCAATCATAAATATGTTCAGGTCATATTGTTATAGGACAGGGAGAGGGGCAGCCCAAACCCACAAACCTGCCTATTCTAAATGGGTTCTGCCATCCGCTGCATTAACACAAAACATATGAGACTTTAATGGGAAGGAACTTTAATACAACTAGGAAACAATACAGGTAAGGCAAAGAATCTAGTTTCTAAATGAAGCACCCAAAGTTACCCATCCCCTTGTGGGTAAAACTCCATCCATATGGGATTGGCCCAGAACAAGGCCCCAAAGCCTGCCACAAGTCTAAAGCATCTTCCAGTGGGGACCCACAGAAAAGAAAAGGGTCAGAAACAAACAGACAAGCCAGGAAGGAAAAGAGCAAAATCAACATCAAGATAAAAGCTGCCATTGTCACCTCCCCATGGGTCTCACCCACATCTGTGTCACCCAGTCCACGACCACAAGACAAGTGCAGTTTTTTCACGTGTCTCTAGGCTCTATGCGCCTCCTCCAGATCTCCTGGCTCCATCCTGCTTCCTTCCTCAGTCTCTTCTGCAGCTTCTCCTCTTCCTGCTCAGCTCCACCCTCCCTTGGGTGGGGCAGGGAACCTCCCTCTTTCCTGGGGACCACCCTGTTACAATATCTTATACATGGTTAAAAATGAATTTGAAATGAAAATTATGGTATACAATTTTCATGCTTTTAAAATATTTTGAGGTGAAAACCATCTCGTTTTAGTAGATCACTTACAGAAAAGCAAGTGGAAAGAAGATAAAAGCATTGCCTTATATATGTTCTTTCCATAACCCTCAGATCATTTAAGAGTTTCCAATCTTCTGGAGATATTTCAGAGTTAATGGATTTTTTAAAATGAGAATATATATAACATACAGTTGCATAATCTTCTGCAGAAGCAACAAGGGATCTTCTGCAAATAAATCTTTTCTTATTAGGTTGTCAGCAGCTTCTTCTTTTGCCAAGTTAATCACTTAGCCAAATGAAACCTAGCATGTTTGTTTTCCTGGTTTTGACTTAGTCAACAGTAATGCCAGTACAAGTGGGTTTTCTTAATAAAGCCATTTTCCTCCTTTTTATCTTAGTTATTAGAAATAAACTCCTGCCTAGATTATTTTTCTTGGAAAAATTAGTTCTTAAAAAAGATTTATTTACTTATGCATATAAGAACTGGGGTGTAAGCCAGAAGTGTGGGGGGAAGTGGGGGTGAGAAGATCCACCAGAGACAGAGTGGGGAGCAGAACAGGCAGATTTACTGAAATACACTGCTGAGGGGGGCAGTGGACCAGACAGGAGAGGTCTGCTGAGCCATGTGGGTAACCTCCCTGGCCTGGGAACAAACTTGTGCTGCAATGGTTGGTGATAGCTTGATAGTGCTGTGTCTTTAACCTCTGTGCCACCAGGGCGGCCTGAGAAAATTACTTTTTAAAAAGTGTAAGTGATCTAAAGGATGTTTAACTTATTAAGAATTTTAATCTAATAAACTGGATCAGCTGTTCGCAAGTCTCCAAAACTAGTATTTTTTTTTCTTTACAGTTAATATCATGATTCCATTTTACAGATTCTTTTATATACTGTCAGGTGCTGCATGATCTTGTCCAGCTGATTAAACAAAGGCATCCTTGAAAAGCTTAATTTAGGTCACACAAGAACACCTGTTCACATCTCTGTGCCATATTCATTGTCATTATAAGTTCTATGCACTAGAGCTCACATATCAAAGGAAAATAATTTAAAAAACTAATCACACTAAAATTAAATACGTGAACTAATATGTATTGCAGCTCAGGGTGTAAATTTATAGATACTTTCTGGAATAGAGTTTTGCAATATATTTTCAAACTTTTAAAAATCATATATAGTTTTATCCAGTAATTAAATTTGCAAAGTTGTAAATATGTGGAGGAAAGCACAATGTTGTCACTCTCCCACCATCTTGCAGACTCCACATTTGTCCTTGATTATTTTGAATGGAGCAGTTTATAATAGATGTCATGATTATCAATACAAGGGTTAGGTTTTAATATGATTATAGTGCTATGAAATTTAAAATGTTGTGGTCATGTTGTAAATCACTTTCCAAAATTATTCACTAGAAATAATATATTTCATTATAAGCCCGGGGCTTTTGAAATGAAAGGCAACCATCATTCTTTAGCAAAACTGATTACTTTGTCATCTTACTTTAGTGTGTTTATTTATTAAAGCCAAAGTTTAATTAGCAAATTCACTAATGAGTTTCTTATATCTGTTGTAAAGAAAAACCTTTCCTTAGCAACTTTGTTATTAAAATAGTAAGTCAGAGAAGCTCTCGGCTTGTCAAAATTCTACAATCTATGCTTGAGAAATGTAAGCATAATTTCCTCTACTATCTGAAATGTTGACTAATAATAACAGGATCTCATTTCAAACAAATAATTAAAGTCTGTAATAAGAGAGTAAACATAACCCTAATTAGTGACTTTGCTGATGGCTATTGCTTGTTTAAGGCATTAATCCAAGTTCATTGTTTAGTCTGTCATACTACTAACCTATATGGAATAAGAATTCATTGATTCAATCTTAAGGTTCTTTGTGATAATGTTTTACTGGATCTTTGAGGACGTAACTGATGATTCTGTTCTGCATTCTGGCTGCATCTTCTGTAATTTCATCTTTGGCTGGTACTTCCCTTTCACGGACTGTTTTTTTTTTTAATAATAAATTTTATTTTTATATTCCCCCATACAATTGCAAACGCCCATTCTGACCCCAATGCTTCCCTCCCGCCCCCACCCCCAAAAAGTGTCTCTGGTTCATAGTTTTTTGTTGATTTTGATTTTCACTTTCTTATATTCATTTTCCTGGTCCCTTATTTAAGTTTTCTAGATTCCTGCTATGAGTGAGACCATCCGGTATTTTTCTTTTTCTTTTTGGCTTATTTCGCTGAGCATGATCCCTTCCAGCGCCATCCATGTTGCTGCAAATTGCATGTGTTTATCTTTTTTGAATGCTGAGTAATATTCCATGGTATATATGTACCACATCTTCTTGATCCAGTCATCTATTTTTGGGCATTTGGGCTGTTTCCAAAGCTTAGCTATTGTAAACAGTGCTGCTATAAACATAGGGGTGCAGGTGCTCTTTGGAACTGATGTTTCTGTGTCCTTTGGGTAAATACCTAGGAGTGGAATTGCTGGATCATATGGAAGCTCTATGTTTAGTAGGTCCAGAAATCTCCACACAGCTCTCCATAGTGGTTGGACCAGTTTGTACTCCCACCAACAGTGCAGAAGAGTTCCTTTTTCTCCACACCCTCACCAACATTTGTTGTTGCTAGTTTTGTAACCCAACAGATGAATGGCACCTACATGAAAGACCATTACCTACCTGCTTGCATATGAAGAGAGATTTTACATAGAGTTGAATTAAGATTGTTGTTAGACTAAGATGAATTCTTCCCTTTTTTCTTTGAATTAAAACATATGATTTGTTTTCTTTGAATTAAAACAAGAAATTGTGGCCACTATAAAATGCTGAAGTAAGCTTAGTCAAATAGCAGAGATGGCTAGAAATGTATCTGGAGATAAAGTCATGGATTTTATATTCAAAGGTCTATAAACCAGCTAAAGTATTCTGATCTTTGTCCTACCATTTATTGGAACCCTTAAGAGGTATAAAACCAGGAAGTGATGTGATAGAATTTACATTTAATCTCTTTTCTGCTTTATTTTAATGTTAAAACTTGATTGGCTGGGTTAATTTGATCATTTTCCCTCATAACCTGAAGGATGAATGCTAACTCACTTGTCATGTGCGCGATCATAACCTTTGGTGACAGCTTTGTTATGTGGCTATAGTACACTCATTCAGTACTAGCCACCTGAGCTGTTTACTTTTTCCCTAGAGTAGATGCTTCATCTTCAATCTGCCTTTACTAGAACACTTCCTTATTTTTTTGTTTATGCTATTCTTACTCATCTTTGTCTAGTCAGTCATTTCTGGTAGGCCATATTTTTACCAACATTTAAAGCTTTCCATCAACAGGTTTTTAATTCTCAAGTGAGATTCAGGGTCAGGAGTTTGTGTTTTCGCTCTGCCTCTTGCTAACTAGAAGATTTGTCACTTTCTCATTAAATTCCCTGGGTCAGTCTCTTTTTTACATAAAGGAATGTTTTGTTTATTTTAGATTGAGATTTACTGTAAGTGAAAACTTGGAAGTCTAGATGAGAGTACTGCAAGAATAAAGAAATTTCTATTTGTTATTATGCTGAAGTGAATTTTATTCAGATGTATCATTGACAGGGCACTGATAGGAAGAGTAACTTCATGATCATAAACCTGAGCTTTAGAGTCAGTTTTCAATCATGTCTTTATTATTTAGCATCTGTATAACCTTGGCAAAATTAACTTTCTTAAACTTCAGCATCTTCTCCTATAAGTGGGGAGACCAATATTAACTTCACCAAGTCATTATAAAGGTTAAATGAGGTAACATACATGAAGAATTTAGAAAAATAAGGAACTAGTACCCAGTAAGTGTTCAATTAAATGTTGCAATTACTCTATTATGTACTAACCACATTTGACATTTTAAAGTTTAAAGTTTAAAGTTAATTATAGGGGTTTCATAATTGGTTTAAAAAGAATAGAACACAGAAAACTGATTTGGAGTGACAACCCTGTCTAACCAAATAGTCTTTAAAAAGTAAAGCTAAAGAATAAAGGAGTTTATGGTTGTTCAGGAAGTGAGGACAGAATTTGTGTTCTTTCTGGCTTCCAAAGCAAAATATGCTGCTAACTGGGTGTCACTAAATGGATAAATGAAGGGAAGAATGAATACCTTAAGATCATATTTGCAAAGGGTTGTAGCATATTTGGGTCGCTTTATGCATTGTGGGTGGTGAGGTAGATCCTGCAAAGAGACACTGCTCCTCAGCTACTCTAAAGCTAGTTTTAAAGAGTAGACAAAGAAATATATGGGGGTCAAGTAAATAATAAACAAGATGCAGTTGCTGCTGCTGGTGATGATGATGATGATGGATGGATGGATGGATGGATGGATGGATGGATGGACAAAACCACATTATTTAACATAATAGTTTTAGTTTCAAACACTTTGCAAATATTAACTATTTACTCTTCTACTGTGTCCAATGAGAAGGACTTTCCTTCTTTTTTATTAGCACCATTCTCTAATGAGTTGAGCTAACTAACTAGCCAATCTTTCCCCCTTTTTCATAAGAACAAACTAAAGCAAAGAGTAAGAAACTTGCCCAAATTTACATGATGTTAAATAAGTATAGGAGAAATACAGGGCCTCCCTGGTGGCACAGGGGTTAAGTACCACACTATGAAGCAACCTCTGCAGCACGAGTCTGATCCCCTGCCAGCCAGGGAGCAACCCACATGGTGCAGCAGACCTCTCCTGACTCGCCCGCTGCTCCCCTTAGCAGTATATTTCGTCCAACTGCCTGTTCTGTTCCCTGCTCTGTCTCTGGTGAATCCTCTCAGCCCCCACATCTCTGGCCTGTACCCCAGCTCTTATATACAAAAATAAATAAATCTTTAAAAAAATAAGTATAGGAGAAATAATATGAGAAAAAATGACCTGGTGTAAGAACCCAGATTCCAATCAGATGGTGGAGGAACCAACCCATAGAACCTGCCCTCACTCCTTAAGTAGCTGTAAGTGCCCTGGAAACATACCACACAAGTAGGAACTTAAAATTCCCAGATTTCAGAGGAGGAAGCTGTGTGTCTGCTCCATGGAGAAAGGTTTGCCTCTCTACGTCACTACATAAGAAATGCCATTGCCTTCTCAAACCTGGGGCAAGGAAAATAATTTCCATGCCCTGCTATTACTAAGAATTGAATTGAGAACTCTTACACAAAAGAAAAGAAAGAAACAGCTCTACATTAAGTATTCAACAAGAAGAGCTAAAGGGTCTAGGACATAGGTAAGAGGTGAGATACAGGACTCATGAAGTTCGTAGGTGTTACAAATTTTATAGTTTATATTCTATACTTTGGCAGTTTCCATTTTTCTCTTTGTTCATATCTTTATATTCTTAATTGATATGAATTTATTAGGCTCAGACTGTGGCCAGAACACACCCCATCTATGTTATAATCAATGAGAATCCAGCAGAAAGGGGAAAATAGATTTTTATTTTACACATATGCACAGGCACACATACATATTTAAATTTCTACTTTGTTCAGCTTGTACCAGATCTCCTTTTCATCACTGCTTGATGGTTTCATTTCTTTTATTATCTCATAGGCTTTGTTACATTTTCCCCTGGGTCTGGTTTGCCATGCTTCGATTTCACATTTTTGTTTTCTCAATTCCATTTACTAAGTCCTATTTGTCCTGGATTTTCATATCCTTTTCCTGCTATTGTAGAATATATAAGACAAACAAGTGTCTCTCTTGTTGGTACTAAGCACATTTTATAGCGTAACTTTTAATTGTTATTACCCAATAGAAAACACAGCATCTGGCACATAATAAATGTTCAATAAATAGTTCATTCATAAATGTTGAATGATAGCTATGTCATTTGCTCTTGTGTACTGCACAGAGGGACAAAGAAGTTAGAGGAGATATATTACCATGAAAATTACTATTGTAGGACCTTCCTGGTGGTGCAAGGGGTTAAGCACTGCACTATGAAGCAATCCGCAGTCTCTGCAGCACAAGTTCGATCCCCGGCCTGCCAGGGAGCAACCCACATGGGCGAGGCAGACCTCTCCTGTCTCGCCCGCTGCTCCCCTCAGCAGTGTGTTTCATTCAGTCTGCCTGTTCTGTTCCCGACTCTGTCTCTGGTGAATCCTATCATCCTCCCACATCTCTGGCCTGTACCCCAGTTCTTGTATGCATAAATAAATAAATCTTTAAAAAATTACTATTGTACCAAAAAATAGACATTTCATTATTAGTTTAAATGAAGATATAAAGATCTGCAATAAAGAAATGAAACTTAATTTAATAGAAATTTATAATAATTACTATAGGACAGTTGGGACTGATTAAACTCAAAACAAATTATAATGTTAAGTATCAGGACTCATCACAATACACAATTCCCTATAAGGGGAGTTTGTCCGAGAACCTCTTCAAAGGATTTTATGAACAGCAGTTACATGAAGATCAGATAAAGTTGATTTGTCTATTGAATGTGTTAGTAATATGATTCTACTAGGACACCATTGTGGAAAAAAATCCTAGGCTGCAATTCTAATAATGGTATTTCTACTGCAAATACCAGAAAACAAGTTTGAAGCATATTAGCATTTGGGAGCTTATAAATGGAAATTGGAATCTCTATTATCCTCACATCTCAAGTGGTTCTTGTAAAATTTTTCAGTTTTTATTTTTATTATCAGCACATCTCCTATGATGCTGTCATTTCAAGTGTTCTATAACTGGGACACAGTTCTAAATTTTGTGCAGAAACTACCTTCATTATGCCATATTTTCCTTGTAGGTGATTTTTTCCTGTTTTCCCATTTTGTTATGCGGGGCCCCAAAATATCTAAATTGACTTTTAGGTTCACTTCCAAAGTTGTCCATTTCTTCTGAGGTTAAAGTTTTTTTTTTTTTTCAGGAGTCCTTATTCCCTGTAAAATTTGATAATTTTGGTCACTCGCTGTGTCTAGGTTTAGGACAGACTCTTCATTCTCAGAAGAAGTGACCTTCATTCAAACTCTGGGAGAAAAAGAAATCCATTTTCCTGAAGTCTTGAAACTGACTGTAAATACCCAGAGAGTGTGCAGCAGTTATTGACCTGGTCCTTTCACTCAATTTAGAGTCTAACTTCCTCACAGCTGATTGTGTCATGACCTCATCATCTCCCGCAATGTTTCTATCGGGTCTTTTTCTTCAAACAACAGTTCCTTATCTGCTGCTCTCTCTCAGCCACTATCTTTTCATTTTCAAAGTTTCCATGCCCCCTCCTTTACCACCTTTTTCAGCAGATAGGAAGAGTTCTTACCAGTTAACATTCTCTTTAAACTTTCGACAGTAGTTTTTCATCTCTTTCTGAGACCCTCTATGCATCTTTGGGAGTGAGTTGGGCACAGGGGCATAGCTAAGTGGTAGAGTGGTTATAAAGCTAAGTGGTCTGTCATGACATCCTGCAAAGGAAAATCAAAGCTTTCACTCCAGTATATCAAGTTGATGTAAAGGGCAGCGTGATTTTTGATTCACCCTGAAAATTTAAGATGGATTTCCTGGAGAAGCAATCTGTTGCCATAGTTTTAACTTTTCAATAGTTCATCCTTATCTATCTATGGAATCACATTACCTGTTACCAAGTACTAACCTCATGTCAGCAAGCATTCACCTTACTCTCATCAATTTTGATCTCTGTTTTGTTCCTACTCTTCAACAAACTCACATCACACACACACACACACACACACACACACACTGCTACATTTACAGTTGTTATTTCATTATCTTTCATGGCATTATCCAACACCCACCTCTGACATGCCAACCCTCCTACCTGTTTCACACACAATTGTTAAGTATAGGTTAAGGGTTTAGTTAGTTTATTTAAGGAGGATTTATTCTTCCAGACACCAGTGGGCAAGAAAATTTGGGTAGTCTGTATGGGTATTTGTCATGATTAGTGGAATAAAATTCCAAATGCTGATAGAATTTTTCATAAGGTGAACTTTGTGTCCTCAAGTTAGAAGGCAGAAACTCACTCTCACAGTCCTTCTTTGTGGTGTGATCTGGAAGAAACTAGTCAAACTGAAAATTCAAGAATTGCCTGATCCTTATTTTCTTATAGAAGTGTCTGGCGGGGGACGTAGAAACAGAGGCTGCCTATGTGCTGCCTTAGTGCTCCTGCACCCCTGGGTGCACCTGCACACGTGGATTTCAGTTTCACCTTGTATCTGAGCTGTTACAGGGAAGCCTGAATGGATCTCAGTCTGCTCTGTGGTGTGCAGCAAATAGTCATAATGAAAAATATATGAAATTGTCATCTAATTGAAAATTCTCCACTTTATTAATCTTTCGATATATTGAAAGAGTTGTACTTAACATCTTCAATGTTTGCTCACTTACATGAATGGTTATATTAAAGTTTTTATTCTACTTTTTTAAAAAGATTGATTTTTTTATGCATACAAGAACTGGGGTATAGGCCAAAGGTGCATGGGGTGAGAGGATTCACCAGAGACAGAGTGGGGAGGAAAAAAGGCAGATCTACTGAAATACACTGCTGTGGGGAGCAGGGGACAAAACAGAAGAAGTCTGCCGAGCCATGTGGGTTAGCTTCCTGGCCAGGGATGGAACTCATGTTGCAGTGGCTGGGGATAGCTTGATAATGCTGTGTCTTAAACCGTGAACCACCAGGGAGGCCCTTTTATTCTAAGTTTTAACTTTGGTTTTCTTGCCATTTATCTTGCACTTTTTTTTGTTTTTAAAAAAGAAATATCTTTGATATGTTTAGCTTTTGTAATATTCTTGTTACTTATTTCTGTCATATTTCTGTTATTTCTTTTCTAAATTGTCTTCTATACTCAATTACTATGTAAAAATCATTATGTCGGGGCTCCCCTGGTGGTGCAGCATTGAGCGCTGGGCTGCTGTGAGGCTACCCACCACCTCTGCAGCCCCGATTGGATACCCGGCCACTGGCGAGCGTCCCACATGGCGCAACAGACCCTCCTGTCTTGCCCGCTGCTCCCCTCAGCAGTGTATTTCGTTGGTCTGCCTTTTCTGTTCCCCACTCTGGCTCTGGTGAATTCTCTCACCCTCCAGCGCTTCTGACTATACCCAGTGCTTGAATAAATAAATCTTTAAAAAAAATTATGTCTACAATAATGACAGTAGCCATTATACTTAAGGAATTTGTTTCTTCAGTGCTACCTACTCTATAAACAAGGCACATTTACTTAATTTTTTCGTTTAACATAAAGTAGTCCAATTATTAAATTTTTCTTAAATTTGTTATGTCATCTAATAATTAAAAATAAAGTTCTTATTACTTACCCTTATTTTTTAAATCACCTGTAAATGTTTTCTTTCCCTTTCATTTATAATTTATTATTTATTATTGGATCTGTTGAGGCACTGGTTTAAACAGTTCTCACAGATGAAGGTCATTTATCCTGAGGTTAAGACACAAAATTCTGGGGTCTTTGCTGCATGCTTCATGTGTTTGTGGTGAGAAGATGTGGGATACATCTTATTACCTTTTCTTCACCTTTTTGGATTCTTGCAGCTGGATGGTAAGAGGGTCCATGTGATAACTTCCTGTTTTCTCTTGTTCCACTTGTATCAGGACTTAGGAAACTACCTAAGCTGTGAACGAGGTAGCCTGACCAGCTTCACCAGCTTCAATTGTATTAACAGAGAAGTCAAAGATGGTCAATATTTCAGTTCCCTTGATGCTGATGGATACCCTATAGATTGTTCTTTCTCCCCTGTGGAAGGATAAAATACTACCCTCATAATGTGGGATCATCAATAATCTCTGTTATGGTTGTGCCAGACTTTTGAGGCAAATGACAAAATGAGGGTCCCCCCATTTAGACTCAGGCTGGGACCCCAGTGTGAATGCACCATATTTTAAATAAGCTGACTGAAACTGGGGGAAATTTACATATTTGTGGTGAGTACTTTGAAGTGTTTTATTACCCCCTAAATAAAATTCTGCTGTTATAGGGCACTGTTATTGTCCTCCTTTTTTCAGTGAAACTGTAAAATGTTTTATAGTGTACAATGATTTTTTTCATTCATTCATCTTCCTATTTATTTACAACATAAACTGTTTGCTTCTAAAAGTCCTATGTTAGGAAGTCAACTTACCTGTATAAATACCAAACAGTAATGTTTCTTTTCAAGGAAAACAATAACAGATTTTGTTTAGATATATTCATTCATTCATTCATTCATTCATCCATCCATCCGTCTGCCCAATATACATTGAATCCCTACCATGGACTGGGCATTTTCCTAATTGCCCTGGGCACAGCAGTATATGAAATTATTTGCCTCTATGGCTCTTAAATTCCAGTAACAGTGATCCATTGGTAAATTAAAAATGACAAAAATAGAAGCAATATGTTGAATGATATAAGAGATATGAGAGATATGATATAAGAGAAGACTGGTTTTGTGGTGGAGAGGTGTATACCTGTTTAAATATGGTGCTCAGGGAAGAGTTTTATGAGGAAATGGTTTTTGAGCATAGAACTGATTGCCAGATCATCATAGATTGGCTTATACTTAATATTTTAGTTTGGTATATCCTATTTCTTTGCAGATATGCATCATATGTATGCACAGAAAGTTTCAATGTACATGATTTTCTTCTCTTAAGAAATTTCAATTGAGGGCCTCCCTGGTGGCGCAAGGGGTTGGACACCGCACTAAGCAGCAGTCCGCAGCCACTGCAGCACAAGTTCGATCCCCGGCCAGGGAGCAACCCACATGGAGCAGCAGACCTCTCCTGTCTTGCCTGCTGGTCCCCTCAGCAGTATATTTCAGTTAGTCTACCTTTTCTGTTCCCCACTCTGTCTCTGGTGAATTCTCTCACCCCTCCCCCCCATTTCTGTCCTGTGCCCGGCTCTTGTATGCATAAATGAACAAATCTTAAAAAAAAAAAAAAGAAATTTCAATTGATATGTAGTAAACTAAAAGCTGATTTATTCAGTTTTCAAGGAACTTCACAAAGGTATCCATTCATTTTGTAAGTTTATTAACAAATTTATAGACTGATCCATTATGAAAATATTTTGTTAAAAACGTTTATTTCAGAAATATACATATTGGTTAAATAATTGTACTCATGAATTACTTTGGCTTTATAGCCTTTATAGAACTGCTTTAATCTCTGCTTCCTGTACTTACTGCCAAAGAAGTATCATACAACATACCTCAGGTATAGAAATATGGCAAGGAAAAGCAATCTTTTATGCTTGCCAATACAAGTGGGTTAACATGACATGCTCTGTCAGGTGCTGTTCCAAAATTGGGAGAATCAAATAAACCAACTAAAGAGGGTTGTCTCTCTTTCCCTAAATGTATACCCTACTAAAGTAACTGAAGAAAAGACAACAGAAAGAGAAGGTAGAAGGGGAAATGAGCAACTGAGAAACAAACAGATTTTTATTGCATTAAAATATTAATGTGGGGCCTCCCTGGTGGCGCAAGGGGTTAGCACTGCATTAAGGAGCAGTCTGCAGCCTCTACAGCACGAGTTCGATCCCCGGCCAGGGAGCAACCCACATGGCACAGCAGACCTCTCCTGCCACGCCCACTGTTCCCCTCAGCAGTGTATTTCATTGGTCTGCCTGTTCTGTTCCCCACTCTGGCTCTGGTGAATTCTCTCACCTTCCTGCGTTTTGACTGTATCCAGTGCTTGTATAAATAAATAAATAAATCTTTAAAAAAATATTAATGTGAAAATTTCACACATCGGTCAAACTTTTAGGTTAGACCAGATGTGTGTTCTGTAAGTAGTGCAAGATCAGTAATGCGAAGTGACTGGTTATCGAAATACATGAAAATATGAACTAAACATGCAAATGACTAAAGCTGGTGTAGTTACATTAGTATTGGGGGATAAATTGAAGTTGCACTCAAGCAGTTTTTAAGTTAGGTGTTATGGTAAATATATTGTTTTAGGCAAATACTGCTTCACTTTTCAAATGCAATAATGTAATTAGCAAAGCATTTGCATTCAATTCCTAAGCAGATTGGAGTCTGTAAGAGGCGGAATCTGAGGAGTATTTAGCAATGTAAGAAAATTGTAGAAGAATACAATACGTGAAAGAAAAAGAGATGAAGTTGATTGGGTAAAGGGGCCATCAGATGGATATGTACACCGGACTAAGTGTGTTACGGTACCACAAGCTCTGGACCAATGATTGTGCTAGAAGAGTCCCACAATGACACCATGGCCCTCTTAAACCACACCCTTGTTCAATACCTGGCCCAGTCATTGTCTAGGAATTGTCCCAGGAATAGCATGAGCTTGAACACTAAGGTAGATTCTGAAGAACTGACAGCTGGATGCTTTCAGTTGACTAACATTCTTTACATCTGGACAATGTTTTTGGAGAAGAATCTGAGTGGCTCAACTCTGTTTCTGCCACAGTTCCTACTTCAGATTTTATTCTGACATACATCGGCTTGACTATTCCAATACAAATGTCAGATTACCATGACTATATGAGAAAGTTTGATCAATGTTAATCTTGAGGATTTAAAATAAGACCCCAAGAAATTTTCTAATACAGTTCTCTTATAAAATATTAATTGTAAATTTTGTCAATTTTACAAACATAAGACAATAAATTAATGACTTTGATTTCAGAACATAATTTTTTTTAGAATCTAATATATTCAATTTATCTAGATAATTAATTTTTATGAGATTCACCACTTACAAATTCTATTTATTTAATTTTTTTTTAATTTGGAAAGCATTTTATTAGATACAGAGGACATCAAAGCTAATCAAAACACAGAAAATCTAGGATGATAATCATGGATATAGCCAAAGCAGTTAAAGTAGTTAAGTTACAAATTACCTGTAATTTTTTTTAAATATTTATTTATTTATTTATTTATTTTTAATTACTAAATTTTATTTTTATATTCCCCATACAATTGCAATCCCCCATTCTGACCCCAATCCCTCCCCTCCCGCCCCCCACCCCCAAAAAGTGTCTCTGGTTCATAGTTTTTGTTGATTTTGATTTTCACTTTCTTATAGTTATTCATTTTCCTGGTCCCTTATTTAAGTATTCTAGATTCCTGCTATGAGTGAGACCATCCGGTATTTTTCTTTTTCTTTTTGGCTTATTTCACTGAGCATGATCCCTTCCAGCGCCATCCATGTTGCTGCAAATTGCATGTGTTTATCTTTTTTGAATGCTGAGTAATATTCCATGGTATATGTGTACCACATCTTCTTGATCCAGTCATCTATTTTTGGGCATTTGGGCTGTTTCCAAAGCTTAGCTATTGTAAATAGTGCTATTTATTTAATTTTTATGCCCCATATAAAACTCTGGCAGCATCTGATCAATCACACTTTTATGCTTCACATACAACAGCAATTTATATCTGAATAATTTATTAAAATTATCTTTTAATTTTCTAGTTAGATGACATGAACTATGTGTAGAAAGAATGCACAAATGAATGAATAGCTGAGGCAAAGATTATTTTGAGACAAGTATTTAAAACCAAATGAAATTTGGATTATATATGTACTCAATAGCATCAAGCCATCAAATATTAAAAATAAGAGTGACTTGTTTATTTTGTTTGCTAGAAATTTTTGTGGTTTGGAATATCTCTAAGCAATAATAACTACATTAAATATCCAGGCAGTGAAAAATAAAACTACATCATTTTGTGGATGAAAAATCCCCATTAAGTCTTTAAGTTCCCAATTTACCATTTCACAACTCTTATTTTGGACTACTCTTAATTTTTTATTCTTTTTCTTATTCAGTAATTTAATTTTTGCTATTGTTTTAAGTTGGAAGTGGTAAAATAATAGTAATAGCAAAATATATTTTTCCTCAAAATTTCCTGTGTTTTAAAATAATTATTCTTAAAAATCAAAAGCACTAGTAAATATTTGTTTTCATTTTTTGACCAGCTATTGAAAACATTGTTTACAATAGTTCATATTCTATAATATGTATTGCATTAGATATTGCAACTCAGCACTTATTACAGGTCTTCTTATTTAATCATTCTAATACCATTATGACAAAGTATTATTATTTATATTTTATCACTGAAGAAGCTGGCACAGAGACATCAGATGATTTGCAACAATTTACTAAATAATAAAATTAATATATGAAACAAGATGTCTGACTTTCAGCCTAAGCTCTCACAGCAACATTACCTTAAGATGTACAAACAAATAAATTCATTTTTCATGCATTTAGTTATTACTACGTGAAATAACATTTTTTGATGAAAAATAAAGGGAAAAGCAAACAGATAGTGTGTCTGAATCTTGAAAGAGAGGAATTAAATCACCAAAGAGTTTAAAGATAATTGTCTGACATCTAGAAATAGGAAAAACTATTCCATCTTTATAAAGTATTTGTAAGGATTAAATGAGAGTAACTGAGATAAAATAAGGGACTATACTTATCACTATTGTTTCTTTTTAAATATTTATTTATTCATACAAGAACTGGGGTACAGGCTAGAGGTGCCGGGGATGAGAGGATTCACCAAGGACAGAGCAGGGAACAGAACAGGCAGACTGACTGAAATACACTGCTGAGGGGAGCAGCTGGAGAGACCAGAGAGGTCTGCTGCACCCTGTGGGTAGCTCCCTGGCCCAGTGTTGCAGAGGCTGCTGATAGCTTCATGGTGCTGTGCTTAACCCCATGCGCCACCAGGAAGGCCCCTCAATATTCTTGATATAGCCTCTTCCCGTTAGTTTTGTTAGTTTCCTAGTGTTGGAAAAGACAAAAAAGACCTTTAACAACTGCCTAAATGCTTCATTTTTGTGTGTGTGTGTTAATCACAATAGAATGTTTACAGACACAACACACACTCACCAATACACACACATTGACAGCCGACACTTTTCCAAAGAATACGTGCAGATGGTCAATAGGCACGTTTAAAAAATGTTTATCGTCACTTATGCAAAATGCAAATCAAAATCGCAAAATTCTGTATGCTCCTATGAGAATAGCCCATATCAAAATGTCCAGAAACAACAATTGTTGGCGTAGGTATAGAAAACAAAACTTCCTACACTGTTGGTGAGAATGTAGACTGGCACCCGCAGCAGATCTCCAAGACTGGGAAGCTTCTCCCGCAGCTGGGGCACCTCCCTTTCTTGAGATATAAGAGAGCCATCACTGCCTTGGGAGAGCAGGCTGTGCAAACCGTTCTCCAGATCTCCCAAGGATTTCAGCCAAATGCAAGGAAATAGAAGACCAGCTTGCAAGAGGAGTGGTGTATGGGAAATAACTTCATTAGCAAGAGTATGTTGAAAACATTCAAATTTTGTTTGAGACTTCAAAAACTTGGTGCATTTTAAAGATGTTTTAGCTGTTCTCCTTGTCTCTTGGGACAGTGACACATAAAGATATAATTCTCTGTGGTTTGAAATAAATCATATGAGGCATGTAATATCAAGAGTTGTTATTTCCTCGTGTTTCCTTAGGCAAAATTGAATTTGCTTTGAACTTTATTTAGTATTGCATAGACTAATAATAAACTTCTAAATTATGTCTACCAATAAAGTGTGATTAATATTATGGAAACAACTGGCAAAAAAGGAAGCAAGAAGTTATCCAGAGCTTGGATATAGTGTGCAGACATAGTTGAAAAAGCAGTCTAAAAACTGCTGTGAACACAGGCAGTATGTAAAAATAAAAGCTGCTCCATTAAAAGCAGCAGCATTCTGTTCCTATTTGGGAATGATGAAAAGAATAGGTACTATGGACCTTTTTCTCTCAAATCAGTGTTTAAAATCATCCATCTCTCTTGGTCAACATTTAGATTTTTTTTTCTTAAATTGCATTCCCAAATGGCAGTCTTTTTTAATGACTGAACGAAATTGTTCTTTCAGTAAAATAGAATTTGGCATTTCCCCCTATAATCACTGGAAGATGAAAGTTAATGAATATGTTTTTCTCTAGTTAGGCAAGCAAATCCTAGGGAGCCACTGATGTAGGAAATTGAAGATCGATAGGAGAATTTGGAAATTGAAGATAGGTAGGTATGGGTTAAGCAGTTATATAACATAATTGCATGATTTTATACAAGGAAGATACTCAATATATAATGGATAGAGTTATTATTTTTTTATTTGTAGGGTTGTAAACAAAACAATGAATTAGAGACAATGAGTTTTGCTCTTAAGTTCCTGCTGCCTTTTCAGTATAGAACCACCAATCGAAGGGAGCTGCCTGGCCTGAGATTCCATTTTTTCCAGTGTCCATCTGTCCTCAGGTTATACAGTGATGCCAGTGTCATGTGCAGAAGTTTCGTGATTCATTTGCTCGCATAGCCTTGGTATTATTGGGTATGCCTCTTCTACTCTCTCTTACACCTTCTACATACTGCATGCAGAGGATTCTAAGAGTTTCTCAATTCTCTTGTCCAGGCCACAGAAAACAGAAAATGATTTTTTTTTATTGACTTAGTTCACTCAAGGATCCATATAACTAATACTATATTAGGTTCCTAGAAGAAAAGCCAATTCATTATATAAAATAAATGTTTTAGATCTAGAAAATCTCTTTGCTCATTAAGAAAGGCTGAAGGGGGCAGAACCACAACATATGAATGATGTGATCCCTTGAATCACCAAAGAAATCACAACCAAACAGGACATCTGGGTTGGGAGCTTACAGAAAAGGAATATAAATTTCTAGTTTATTAAGCCACTAGAAATCTGATGTTTATTTTTTATGGCAACTCTAGCATTATGTAAATTAATGCAAATCACACATCCTTTAACCACAGTACTATATAGTTGATACAAAGTCAGCAAGAACAATTGAATACATGTAATACACCAGCAATCAAATAGGGACAGGGATGAAAACACAAGTGAATTAAATAGCAAGTGTTTATAAAGAGAAGGATGATGATATATACATTAAAATTATTCTTTATTATTACTATTTATAAGAAATTATTGCTTAACTGTTTAGTAAATATCTTTGTATGATAATAGACTAACAGTCATAGGTAGCATTATATAGTACAATAAAGCTATAATATAAAATAGCCTTAAAATTAAGGAGATCAAAGGCATTCTCAGTGAGATGAAACTACCTATGCCCCATTAAACTTCAAGTTGAAGAACAAAGATTAGTTTTTGCAAACTTTCATGGCTACTATTGAAAAACATAACCACTATATGTGCTCAAGGATTATTCTACTGTTCCAATGTGCCATTCCAATGCATTTACCCATTCATTCAAAAGCACTTGAAAACCTTATCTCCTTACTTGCTTTAACCACAGAGTAATTGTTTTTTTTTTTTTTTTTTTTTACTGGATTATTTCAGTAGACTTTATTGCAGGGTGCTACAACATTGTGATATATAATCAAAGCTATACCGGTTAAGAACAATTCTATTATATGTTACAGGCATCTCTTTTATAAGACTGTGTGGAATATTTAATTATCTCTGACAGAATGGTCACATACTTTCCTCAGCTACAAAGAAAAATTTTTACATTTAATAAATTCACTTTATTTACATTTTCTGGATTTTCCAGAGAAGTGACTTTTAAGGCAGAGGTTGTTATTTCATTCTTACTTTTTTTTTTCTTTTAGCAGTAAGAACACTAGAATTTAAATTGCATATAATAAGTATGCTGAATATAAGAAATTTGCCAAACTGCCATCAAGTGGGTTTTATTTATGAATAAAACAGAACCAGGTGTGAAACCAGGTGAGAAAACCTGAAAAATAGTACAATATCTAGAACAGTTGGACCATCTCTATAAATCTCACATTTTTCTTTCCCCACAAATGCTTCTGCTGTACCCTCTGACATCTTAAGCGCAGAATAAAAATGTTACCACTGCATACCTATTAGATTGGCCACAGTCTGGAGTAAAGACAATACCACATGATACGAAGGAATTTAAACAACAGGCACTCTCATTGATTGCTGGTGGGGATGCAAAGTGTTTAAGCCACTTTGGTGATTGACAGTTTGGAGGTTATTTACAAGATTAAGCATACTCATATAATCCAGATACTCTTTGGTATGTACACAAAGAACTTTGAAATACAACTACACACAAAAAATGGCACATGGATGCTTATAGCAACTTTATTGCCAAAACTTGAAAGCAGTCAAAATGTGCTTCATTTATTTATGAATGAATAAATAAACTGTGATATATCCAGATAATGAAGTATTATTCAGTGCTAAAACGAAATGAGCTATCAGTCCTTGAAAAGACATGGAGGAAAGTTAAGGGCATATTACTAAATGGAAGAAGTCAACTTGAAAAGTCAACTATATGACATTCTGGAAAAGGCAAAATTATGAAGACTATAAAAAGTTCAGTGATTTCAGGGGTCGCAGTGGTGAGGGTGAATAAGGAGAGCACAGAGGAATTTTAGGGCAGTAAATATACTCTAAATTATATTATGGTGATGGATACAAGTCATTATACATTTTTTTCAAATTGATAGGCTGCACAAGACCCTGAAAGAACTCTCATGTATGTGAACTGTGGATTTTGAGTGATGATATGTCAATGTAGGTTATTAGTGGTAACATATGCAAGCTATGCATTTGTGGGAACAGCAGATATGTGAGATATTTCTGAACCTTTCTCTCAATTTTTTTGCAAACCTAAAACTGCTCTAAAAATCTTTACATACAAAACAAAACTTAAAAATTATGCTATTGTTTTATTCTTGAGTTGTATAGTGGTCATTCCCCTGCTTTATAGCCACTGTAAAATTCCACTTTTCAAGCATTGACTTCTTCCAGCTCAATTCCTAAATAACTGCCATCATCACATTTTTATATTTCATCCAGACATTCAAACACTTCAATTCCACTACTTTCTCACTTAGTTTCTCTTTACTAGATTTAACAACCCATCAGTTCACTTCACTAGATTTAATGGTGCATTATTATAATTTCCTTTACCTAGCACATCTGCATTCACTCTAATTCCCTCTCTTTGTTAGTTGAACTTCATATCAAAACTTGAGCATGAATAGAGTCTAGTAACTTCACTTTTAATGTACAGGTAAAATCAGCAGAACATTGCTGAAGCAAAATATGTAACTGAATTGAACAGTTTCTGTTAAAATAAAAGCTAATCATCACAGTAGACCACAAACCCATATTTAATACCATCAAGGAAAGCCTATCTGATTTATTTTCCATTTGGTTGCTGTCTCTACTTTCTCACTTCGTATTCCTTGTCAATCCTCTTTCTGAATTCCCCATTCACTCACCAATATGGTCTTTATCATAGCAGCTAAATCTTAAATGTTGCCAAGTCCAAAGGATAATGTTACACACTCATCTTACTAAGATCCTCTACAGAAATTGATAATGTTGAACTTTCCTTCTTCTTGACATTTTTCTCTTCTTGGCTTTCAGGAAACTCCACTTTTCTAATTTTCATCCTACCACCTGGCTACTTCTTGTAATCTCCTTTACTCCATACATACTCTGGCATATTCAATCTCTAGTGGAGAATAGTTGTTCCCCAGGATTCCATTCTGGGTCCTCTGAATTTCTCTCTCACTTGTCAAATCTATCATTACAGATTTCTAAATAATATATAATAATAACCTCAAAATATGGGATTTTTGTTAAAACTTTCATCATAGCACCATATTTAAATTTCTAACTAGCTAAAAGATACATGTAACTCTTCATTATAACTCAGTCTTACATAGAGGTGTACTCTTTTTAAAGTCAACAGCATTAATATCCATCTTTCACAATTCAGCAACCAATTTTGTCAATTCAACCTCAAATCACTCCACTTCCATTCCCACTATCACTACCCATGTCTGGGGCCTAAACCATCCTTTGTTATAATTAGCATATCTTTTGTATATAAAATATTTGTGTTTTAAGGTATAAAACTTGATGTCTAAACTAGCCTTATCTGAATTATGTCCCTACCTTGTAACTTGTATCCATAATCCAAATTCATCCCATTTTTCACATATCATTCATGTAACTGCTTCGGCTAAAAAGTCCTTATTGAATTTCTAGTCCACTGAAATAAAATCCAAACTCTTTCCATTATCTAAAATGTCCTGTATTATGCAGTTTCTTTTTTACTGAAGGTCACCTCTATTACCTTATCTTTGTTTATGCTCCAGGCATGGTCATATTATAGGATCATTTTGATTCTCCAACCGCCCCAAAATATTTCTCTCTATATATAACTTTGTATAAAGAATTTCATTTAAAAAAATATTCCTCCTTCTAACTTCATTCACTGAGTCCTTAATCTGTTTTAGATTTACTCATTTTTTTCTTGATAAAATTTTTTCCACTATTAATCTTTCAAATTTAGAAACCTCTTTTTCCAATTTTATAATTGTCTATCTCGTATCCATCTTTTCCCTTAATAACTTTAATGACTTTATGACATTGCTTAAAGCGTTTTTGTTTCTCCCACTAGAATGCAAAGCACATAAAAGCAGACAGTTCACAGCTCAATGCAAGGAAGTAATGGGAAATTAATTTGTATTTTCTGAATAAAAATAAAATTCTATAAAAATAGAATTCCTAAGACCTTCTTGTCAGTTATTAGACTATTAATAGCGAAATAAAATTTACCCTCTACACATAACTACATCTGTATTTTAATATATTTTATAATTTTATTTTAATGAGACTTTGATTCTATATATATCCATATAACAGATCAAAGAACATACCAAGCTTTCTGCTATAAAATTGTAGTGATATGTTTTTCTAAGGCACAGGTGAAGACCATAAAGAATAGCATTAGCTCTCTTCAGGTAGAGCCAGGATTCTCTTCTAAATATCTGCTATTGTTTCATTCTAAGATATCTATGTGACTATATCTACCTCCTACTTCAAGGAGCTCATTACTAACCATAGTAAATTCCTATCATTATCTGACTCATGCAAATCCTGAGTTTCTATAAATTGATTGTTATGAAAGATTCAATTCTTTCGCATATCTTATGTTTAAAACTAGATACTCATTTCACATTTGGAAAGAAGTAGCTGGATATTGCCAAAGTTCTTACTTTCTCTAACTTGAAAAGTGTGTGTGTGTGTGTGTGTGTGTGTGTGTGTGTGTAGCAGCCTCTGCTACTGGGTGATAGAAGAAGCATTTTAAATCTCTTTGATGAAATGAGCTATTTTCTACTTGGTATCAAGCTTAAAATGGATCCCCTATTGTGCAACAGTAAAAGCTCCATTATATATCTTCCATAATACTGTCCAATTTCCCTCTAAGAAATTTGATGGAAATATTAGAGCTATGTGTTTAATCACTACATGGCAAATATTAAATATTGTGCTGGTGTTTCAGTATTTATTTACTTTAAGAAATACATTTCAAGTGAAAAAATACATCTTACAAGAACAATTTTAGAACTTAATAACACTAGACTAAAATTTTTTTGTCTTTCACCTCTAACACCCATGGTTTTAGACATAAACAATATTAATAACTATAAAGAAATGACCAATTATCATATTATACTCAACAGTATAAATGGAAGTAATGGACAAATAAAGAGAGTGCAAAAACTCTACATAAGTATACCAGAAAATTTCTAAGAGGAGCAATTAGGTATTTAGTCAAGTAATAAAGAAGATTTGAAAGCTGCAGGGGAAAATGTGAAAAACAAACTGGACAGCTTTTGTCATAGCAATGACTTAATTAAGGCTGTAAACAAGAGCTAATCTTGGAATTTATTCTAAGTGTTAAATAGGCTGCAGCAAATTCACTAATTTATTTCTAATAGAAATAATGTTAATTAAGCAAATAGATTAGTACTTATGCAGTGACTGCTTTCTAGGCAAGCAACAGGAAGCAAGCTAACAAGAATACAAGAGGTTAGGAGCTAGGTAGACTGGCTGCTTATGCATACAGAAAGTGGAAAGGTCATTTTCTAGTTTAGTGGTTCTAAAATCTACTTGAACAAGAATTGACCGAAAGGATTAGTACAGTTCTGATTGCTGGACTTCATCCTGAGTTTCTGATTCAGTAGGTCTGGGGCTGGACACATGTATCTGCCTCTCTAACAAATTCCCTCATGATATTGTTGCTGCTGATCTGAAGGCTTCACTTTGAGAACTACAATCTAGAGAGAGAATTTAAACTGATAAATATTAATTTTAGCACAACCCCAGGATAAGTGGCAATATTTCCAATGTGTGATGAGAGATGGTGAAGGACAGAAACCAGAAGACAAAGACAGGCTTAGAAACAGAATTAAAAGGGAAGCAGTGCAAAATTTTCCAGGATTGGGTTTGCTAAACAAATCAGGTATTTAAAACTCTCAGAGTGTCAACCCAGCTTCGAGATTGAGCTAGACATCAATTGGCGAGACCCATCACCATCTCATAAAAACTCTTTTTTTTTAGAGATTTTTATTATATTTGTTTTTACATAGAACAGGGGTGCAGGCCAGAGTTATGGATGGTGACACAATTCACCAGCAACAGAGTGGGGATCAGAATAGGCAGATCTACTGAAATACACTGTTGAGGGGAGCAGCAAGTGAAACAGTCTGCTATGCCATGTGGGTTAGCTCCCTGGACAGGGATTGAACTCAGGCCATCACAGTGGGCCTTCGTGGTAGTAGTACTGAGACAACCTGTAGGCCACCAGGGAGGCCCATAAAAATTCTTAACCAGAGGGCCTCCCCAGGTGGCACAGCGGTTGAGCGCTGGGCTGCGAAGCTGCCCGCAGCCTCTGCAGCGCAGGTTCGATCCCCGGCTGCCAGCGAGGGTCCCACATGGTGCTCAGACCTCTCCTGCCACCCGCTGCTCCCCTCAACAGTGTATTTCATTGGTCTGCCTATTCTGTTCCCCGCTCTGGATCTGGTGAATTCTCTCACCCTCCCTCGCTTCTGACTGTACCCAGTGCTTATATAAATAAATAAATTAATTAATTAAAAAAAAATTCTTAATCAGAAATCAAACTATTGGAAGAGCAGAATTTCAAGCAGAATTTCACTCTTATCTGTTGTTTCATTGTTTAATAGTAATAAAACACAGTTTGTGGTTCATGAAGTTCATAGTTTTATACAGGTATTTACTGTAAAGTTATAATTTGAAGAATTCTGTAGTAATTGACTATGTGCTCACTGAACCTATTTCTTCTTGAACATGTTGGTAATTCAAACTTCCTATCCTCCCTTTCTGTTAGGAATAATTTTGTGGCTGAATTTTAGCCAATGAGATGTGATTTACATCACTTTTTAGACTGGCATTTTAAAAACTTCCCTCACCCTCTTCCAAGTTTATTCTTTCTCTTGCAGACTAATCCTGTGTCTTCTTAACAAATAGCTTTTTGACATTTTTTTATTTATTTATGTGTACAAGAACTGGGGTACATGCCAGAGGTGTGTGGGGGACTGTGAGAGGATTCAACAGAGACAGAGGGGGGAACAGAACAGGCAGACTGACTGAAATACACTGCTGAGGGGAGCAGCAGTCAAGTCAGGAGAGGTCTGCCACGCCATGTGGGTTGCTCCCTGCCTGGCCGGGAATAGAACTTGTGCTGCAGTGGCTGCTGAAAGCCTCATAAGTTGTGTCTTAACCCTTGCACCACCAGGGAGGCCACTTTTTATCTTTTTTGACTTACATATTAGAATTATGGCCAAATGGCACATAATAAATGTTCCCATTTGAGAGAGACAGAGAGAGAGAGTGAGGCAGAGAGAGAGAGAGAGAGAGAGAGAGAGAGAGAACAAGAGAGCATATAGTAAAGAAGACAAGTAAATAAGAAATGACCAGAATTGTAATGATGCATTCCTTACCTAATGCAAAGATCAGGTATGTGATCAGTTAGCATGTGATTCAATTATGTCTCAATGCAGAAGGGGTCGTCACTGAGATTTTACAAGCCTTAATATTTCAACAGCTATAATCCTATCAACTGTAATGACTAAAACAAATAATGCATTACATGGGAGCAAGGAAGAATTTTTTTGAAAAAGAAAGAAAAAATACCATGTTAAAAATCCATTGAGAGCTCCTAGGTCAAAATAATTAAAAATTCTTTTTAATTTTAATCTGCTTTTTTCTACTCATAAGCTATGTATCAGCCTTCTTTACTTTTCAAGTGTTATTAAAAAAAAAGTTAACAATTGTTTCACTAATAATATGCTTCCTTCTCCATTTGCACTTAATTTAATTGATAAAACTAGATATCCTTTATGTATTTTTGTAAACTCTATGAAGTTTCCAATATGCTTATAGATTTACTTATCAAATGACAGTTTCATGTGGTTCAAACTAGAAATTCAAAATATAGCTCCAGGATAGAACCTAGCAGGGATTCAAACGTAATGACAAACTCAAAAACATAACGTGTTTATTTAAATCTTATTTTAAATCCAATTGATAATAGAAATTTAAATGTAAAATGATTAATACTTAGCTTTAGTTAAAAATTTCTTGGGCCCTCTCTAGCAGCGCGGGGGTTAAAGTCTCAGCACTATCAACCCATTGCCAGCGACTGCAGCATCAGTTCAATCCTTGGCCAGGTAGCTAACCCATATGGCATAGCAGACCTTTCCTGTCTCACCCACTGCTCCTCTCATCAGTGTATTTCAGTAGATCTGCCTGTTCTGATGAAGAATGTCTCTGGTGAGAGGTCACCCCTGCATTTCTGGCCTATACCCCTGTTCTTGTATGCATAAATAAATAAAAGTAAACCTTTTAAAAAGATCAGAATTTCTCAGTGGATGAGAAATGAGACTCTCTTATAGGTAACAGAAGATTTTTTAATAGCCCTTAGATGATAAGAATTTGGAAACAGATTTTAAAAGCTATCATTCAATTGTATTCTTGTTAAGTCCTAACTTCTCTAATCAAATATCTCAGATAGGTAGCTTCAGTGGTCAATATACCCAGTGTTAAAACAAAACCAAACTTAGTATTTTCTATACAGTTCATAATAGACACATTTGAAAAGACAGGAAAGGATAGTGTAAAAATGAATTTGAAATCTGCAATAATGGAAATGAATAAACAAACTAATTGAATAAACACTAGACCTAAAAGAAGACAAATCCATTGACATAAAAAATTAGGAATTTGTATTTATTTATTTTTAAAGATTTATTTATTCATTCATTTTTTTATTTATACAAGAACCGTGGTACAGGCCAGATGCGTGGGAGGGTGAGAGGATTCACCAGAGACAGAGCAGGGGACAGAACAGGCAGACTAACGAAATACACTGCTAAGGAGAGCAGTGGGCAAGACAGGAGAGGTCTGCTCGCCATGTGGGTAACTCCGAAGCTGGTGAGAGTTGAACCGGCACTGTAGAGGCTGTGGAAAGCTTCACAGTGCAGCGCTCAATCGCTTACACCACCAGGGAGTCCCTTTAGGAATTTGTATTTATCAAAATATACTAATAATAAAATAAAATGAAAGACACTGAATGGAAGACATTATGTGTAATACTAATATTTGAGAAAATGTTAGTGTCCAAAATCTGTAAACATCATCTGCAAACATCGCCTCTGGTTAATAAAGGTAGCCTAATAGGAATGGTTAACATTCAGACAGGCACTACACAAATTAGTGTAACTGAATGCCCAATGTTTTTCATTAATACCCATCTTGGGAATATAAACTAACACTGTAATGTAAAATTGCCATGCACATGACAGGGATGGCTACGATAAGAACAAACAAACAATAGTAACAGCAATAGCAAAACTGGCCCTCCAAAATATTAGCTAGGATGCAGAGTGATTGAAACTTTCATATATAGAGGAAGAACCACTTGATACGACCCTTGGTGTTCTAGTCTGATATTATCTACTCTAGCTGAACATATGAATAGCAAATGATCCAACATGACTTCATATGAATAACTTTTGATCCAGCAGCACCATTCCTGATTTGATATTCAATAGAAACTCTACAATTATACCAAAAGACATAAAAATGGATGTTTCATAACATTATTATTTATAACAGCCAATCACTGGAAATAACAAAAGGACAGACTACATAACTAAGTTTTAGCATTTATGAAATAGAAAGCCGTATAGCAAGGGGGCTGGGGAATGAAGGAGTTACTTGGAACACGAGTTTAATTTTAAGTGAAAGAAGTCAGGTACATAAGAATGCATGCTTTCTTATTACATTTATATCATTTCAAGCATTAGCAAAATTATTTGATGGTGATAAAAGTAAGATAACGAATAGAAAGGAGGAAAGGTAGGTGTTTTAGGAGTTCTACGAATATAATTGTTAAATCCTATAATGGTGACATTGATGTTTATTTTGTGAAAATCTATCAATCTTATATTTTGTGCATTTTCTATATGCCAAAACATTTTTATTTAAAAATTACAGTAATTGATATTGCATTATGGAACAATTAAAGTGAACTCAATGAAGGGATTGAATAGCAAAGAACAAAAACCAAATGAACTAATTAGAGTGAAGGAAAATAGGATGAGGAAATATACTAGGCTTAATGAAAAAGAGAACAGAAGTAAGTGGGAAATAAAGTTAAGATGGGTGTTAAAAAATAAAAGTTGGCATCTATTTAATTGGGGTCAAAAATTAAGTAAATGAAGTAAATATTTCTCAGGAATTTCTAAAGTTTAAAGATATGAATGATATATTGAAGATGATCAGATTTCAAGCACTTTAATTCTATAATATCTGCTGAATGTTTACCCTGTGCAGATTTCTCAGGAGAGGCAAAAGGGAACAAAACAGACAAAATCATATTTTTTTAATATTTGAAACCAAAAAAATTTATAGAATCAATTTAGAGTTGAACTTGAATTCAGGCTCAATAATGATGACTTTTCAAAAGTGGATTTTCCGTCACAGGAAGCATTCTGTTAAATATTAAAGCAGCAGCTAGACTGTAGAGTGAGAGCTTGACTTGATTGTTTAGTTTCTCTGACAGTGGAAATTGTTGCTCTTTTGTTTAATCATATTTGACTCATAACCTGGATCAGGTGGTTGTATCAACGAAGCCAATGTAAAAAGCTGAAAACAAAAGGAGCAGATGTAGTAAACAAAACACATCATAACTGACATCTTGTTTCTTCTTGGTTTGTACTTTTGCCGCATGATTCTGGTGAAAACTGAAAATGAAAAATTCTTTAGTGCAAATTACAGCTTGATTTTCCTGATAACCAAGAATATGCTAAATAACTGATTTGCAATCAATTTTATAGTGCCATAGCATTCTTAGCTTGAGGCTGTGATTATTTAATTTTTGCATAATTTAATAATGAATTTAGTCCTATGATGTTTATTGCATTTTCTCTGGCTTGCAGAACTTAGGTATTGGGGGGGTGCGTGTATGTGAATTATAGCTGTTCAACTGTCATTAGCCTTTTTTAGTTGTGAACACCTGGAATATTCAAGTTGTCCTTTGTATCTTCAGCACATATGATTATTCATTAGCCTCAAATTTTATATCTTCCAAAAGCTTTACAGCCTATGTTTTATTAGTTGCTGGTAAAAAAAAAACAAACCTGTAAATCACCTCAGGATTATGGTCTTCTTTTCTTGTTTGTAGAGGGAATAAAACAGCAGGGAAACAAAACAGCTCCCAATGATGGCAGGAATATCAGAGGCAGAAAACTATTTCTCTAAAAAAGGAATGCACTCAATGCTGCAACCAACCACTTTCTCAAAAATGAGAGTTATTTTTAGAGTGGAAACCTGAAAAATAACCCAGTGAAAATGACCAACTCAATATTACAGATTAAATTATCATTCCTGCTAATTTAGTAATTCCCTCCAGTCACTGTTTCTCAGGAGCTCAGTTTTATTATATAGTGTATGTATACACAAAAATACACACACAAATGTAGTTTTCCAATTTTTGACTTTTCTTAGTCTTTATAAACATAGTTCCTAGCTGGAGAAAAACTTAACAATTGGAGGTGATTTTTTTCCAGTACATAAACATGGCAAAACCTATGACTATTTTCTGTTTTGTATTTCTTTCAAATTCATGCTGCTTGATTTATTTTACTCTCAAGCTGGTCTCAACTTCTCTATATTCCTGCTGCACATTTCTACCAAATACAGATCTAATATTTGACTTTAATATATTATTCTATTCTGTAACTGTCAGTTGTGCAGCAAAGCATCATATGTTTTAGCAAGGTCTTTAGCTGAACTGTGAAATATAAACCAGGTGGAAAAGCACAGATTTACAAAACTCCAAAACCAGGTCTAATCCAAATATTAATTTTTTGCTGAACCATGAAATGGTTGTTATTTTCTTATTGAATAGTCATTTAGATTTCAGTTTTAAGTAGAACTAAACCAATATGTTTTTTATTCTATTGAAATAGAAGATCAATTATTTTTTCTGGTCTTTGAAATATTTCTCAAGCAAGTCTTTTTTTTTTTTTTTTAATAGAGGCATGCTTTATTTATTTATTTATTTGTTTGTTTGTTTGTTTGTTTTGTTTATACAAGCACTGGGTACAGTCAGAAGCGCGGGAGGGTGAGAGAATTCACCAGAGCCAGAGCGGGGAGCAGAGCAGGCAGAAGGACCGAAGTACACTGCTCAGGGGAGCAGCGGCGTTTTCCTGAAATATTTTAAGTGAAATAATATTCAAATAAATGTACTAACCTCTCCAGTCATGACATTCATTTGAATCAATACTTTTAAGGTCATTGTGTTCAAATGATCAAATTTAAATTTGTCAGATACACATTCATACTGACTCCCATGTAATCCCCCTCTGTCAATGTTGCTTCAACTACATGCTTTGAACTTAGGTTATTTCTATTTCACAATAAGTTGACTGTGACTTGAGGAATAGTTGAATATCTTGAAAATGTCACTCATTTAGAAAGTGGGAAACCCATAATTTGACACAAATTCTTTAAAATAAATTTGATTTTTGTTTTCCTTCATCACATGATATTCTCTATATTCAACAGTATGCTTTCAGTTGTAATGGAAAATCTAAACCATACTGGACTAAAAAACAAACCAAATGTTTTCTTTTTAACAAAAGTATCTATAGTCTCCAGTATAGAGTCTCAGTTTGTCCAGGACCTCATTTTTTGCCCTCCATTTCAAGGCTCTCCTTTTTTAGTGTTGACTACATTCTGGGCAGGAGACACTAATTAGGGTCCCATATGACTCCTGGCATTATTACATCTGTATATTATTTATTTACATACATATGTGAATGGCTGTGTTTGAAGAGGAAATGCAAATGGCCAACAGGCATATGAAAAAATGTTCAACATCACTTGGAATGGAAATCAAAACTACCATGAGATACCATCTCACACCAGTAAGAATGGCGCATATTAAAAAAACTAGCAACAACAAATGTTGGTGAGGTTGTGGAGAAAAAGGAACTCTCTTGCACTGCTGGTGGGAGCGCAAACTGGTCCAACCACTATGGAGAGCTCTGTGGAGATTTCATGACCTACTAAAGATAAAGCTTCCATATGATCCAGCAATTCCACTCCTAGGTATTTACCCAAAGGACACAGAAACATTAATTCCAAAGGGCACCTGCATGCCTATGTTTATAGCAGCACTATATACAATAGCTAAGCTATGGAAACAACCCAAATGCCCAAAAATAGATGACTGGATCAAGAAGATGTGGTACATATACACCATGGAATATTAGTAATCAAAAAAGATAAACCCATGCAGTTTGCAGCAACATGGATGGAGCTAGAAGGGATCATGCTCAGAGAAATAGGTCAGAAAAAAAAAAGAAAAATACCGGATGGCCCCACTTATAGCAGGAATTTAGAAAACTTAAATAAGGGCCTCCCTGGTGGCGCAGCAGTTGAGCGCTGGGTTGCGAAGCTGCCCACAGCCTCTGCGGCGCCGGTTCGATCCCCAGCTGCTCCCCGGCCACGGGAGGAGGATCCCACATGGTGCGCAGACCTCTCCTGCCGCCAGCTGCTCCCCTCAGCAGTGTACTTCGGTCCTTCTGCCTGCTCTGCTCCCCGCTCTGGCTCTGGTGAAATCTCTCACCCGACCGCGCCTCTGACTATACCCAGTGCATGTATAAACAAACAAACAAATAATAAATAAAACATGCCTCTAAAAAAAAAAAAAAAGAAAACTTAAATAAGAGGCCAGGAAAAAGACACATCAATGCAAAGTAAAAATCAAAATCAACAAGCAACTACTATAAACCAGAGACACACTATGTTGGGGGAGGGAAGGGCAAGGAGAGGAAGAACTAGAGTCAAAATAAGGGGGGGGTGCAATTATATGGGGAATATAACCATAATGAAAATGCATACATTGTGCAAAGATGAAAAATGATATAAGAATTATATAAAATAAAATATAAAAAAAGAGAAAAAAAGAAAGAATTATAATAAAACCAGAAAAGGTCAGATATCTATCATTTAATAATGCAATATGAACATTTTTTTTTTGGAAGTATATTGCACTTACAAAATAGTCAAAGAATTCCTCTTTATTCTTTTTTTTTAGATTTATTTATTTATTTATTTATTTATTTATTTATACAATAACCGGGGTACAGGCCAGATGCATGGGAGGGTGAGAGGATTCACCAGAGACAGAGCGGGGAGCAGAACAGGCTGACTGATAAAATACACTGCTGAGGTGAGCAGTGGGAGAGACAGGAGAAGTATGCCGCGCCATTTGGGACCCTCCCCTGCCAGCTGGGATCGAACCTGCGCTGCAGAGGCTGCGGAGAGCTTCATAGCGCTGTGTTCAACTGCCTGCACCACCAGGGGAGGCCCTCCTCTTTATTCTTTACTTAGGTTCCCAAACAAGTATTGTTACTATATTTCTTGACCTTTGTCTTCATTCTCTGTGTATATGTATCTGTGCTGTCAAAGAAACATTGCATTAAGTTAAATAGGCAAAAAAGATTTTGTTTTAGACTATTACAATAGAGAAGATATTCTAAACTCATTTCATCTGAAATAATTTTTATTCATTGGAATAACCAATGAATAAGTATTGACAAACATTAACGGGGAGGCTGTTCAATGTAATTAGGCCTCTTAAGTTTCCTACTTGGTGCACATCAAAGTTAGGCTCCTACCTTCTCACAGAGATGTAGAAATAGGAACATTATCTTGATAATTACATTTCATACAGATGACTCCTTGGTCCTTGAGATAGACATCCTTGGGTTGTAAAACTAGCAAAGGGCCGTGAGAAGACAAATATCTCAAAGTACAAGACATAATAATTAACAATGGTAAGGTCATGGTAATGGTACAGATATTGGCATCTAGGGTTTAAAATAGTGGATAAATACACATACACATATACAGATATATGTGTGCTTTTAAATGTGTGCATATTCATATTTTCTGAAAGTATCAAGTGTAAGTTGTAGATATGATACTTCTTTCCTCTAAACTTTTCAGTGTGTACTGATAAAAACAACATCATTCTCTTGCATACAATCTCATCATTGATTTTCTTCCATTACATAACCATAGTATAATTACTAAAAATTGGAATTGCATGTGCGTTTTTACAATCCCAGACTGCACAGTTCCTGTTAGGCTGCTTTTTACAAATAAAGGAACAAAGTGCATTACACTTGACACCAATATTAGGGACCAGAGATATTCTACAGAGTTTATCAATTTTAGTAAAGAATGGTTCTTTAAGATTTACTGCATTCTATTTTATTCAAATTTCAGGATACTGATAGTGGTTATGCATATTTGTGATGAATAAAAGATTTGTAGTTTATTAATTGCAGAAGAATGTTTTCCATCAAGGTACCCAGAATTTTGGAATTCCCTACTATTTCTGGCTATGTAAGAAAACTGAGTAGGTTGATTTTAACTGCCTATGGTGAGACCCATATGTTGTCTCAAGCTATAGCCAAATTGACATAGGAAGCTCAACAAAAGCAAGGAAGTTCCTTCCATTATTAATGATTCTCTAGGCCCTTAGCCACATTCTGGTGAGCTGTGGAAAGAAATAAATGAAATATTCATTAAAACACTTAAACTATCAATATTGTATAAACAAAGATGAAAGGAATGACATGGTATAAGAATAGACTTTCATTGAACTGTGTTATCATGTTGAAATCTTCCTACAAAAACAATGATAGTTTTTGAAACTCTTCAATAACTCAGAGGATGATTATTTTCATTGAGTGTTCATAGAACTTTAGTTTGGCTAGATACAAAAATGCATAGATGTCGAACTGAGCATTGCTGTATCTAAACATATCAATATAGAAAACAATATAATAAATCTCTATTTTATTTTTTCTAATAGTTTGCATTTGTAACTTCTATATACAAACTGAAATATCTAATATGAATGTTATCAGCATCCCATTGGCATTTGAATACACAGCGTACCAGAACTGTTGAATAAGAATCTTGATTTAAAGTCTCCATCAAGAGTTGGCACATTTTTGATATTCTGTTTAAAGGTCAGGTAGTAAATATCTTAGGTTTTGCAGACCATGTATAGTCTCCATCACATATCTTTCTTTGATTTCTCTTATAACTTTATAAAAATGATGTTTAGCTGAAGGTTCATACCAAAGCACACCAAGGATAATTCTTGGTCCTTGGGTTTGTTTCTTGATCCCTGGTCTAGATTTCAGTCACCTAGAGAAGATTGTAATATATGTATATTTTATATGTGTTAGTGGAGATTCTTAAATTTTTTTGAAGGAATTCATTCTTAATGTAACCAAATACATTCATCAGTAAAAAAATTCTAAAATGCATGCTCTTGCTGATTCCATTGCCAAAATGATCACCTAACTAATATTCTATTAACATATTAAGGTTGTATGAAATGAATGGCTGAACTCAAGTTTAGAACATCTATGTTTAGCAACCTAGTTGCATTTTGTATAGTAAAACTGAGGGAGAGATTTAGCATAATGGCTGCAACCCTTTCTTCCCCCATCTTGTATTTCTGAAAAACAACTGTGCACATTTCAGAACAAAGTGACTCAAACCCTATTAGTTTATCTTATACAGGTGCCACTAGTTATAAGACTTATCCTACTACTTCACAGGAGGTTAGGGATGAGGTGATTTTGATAAATAAAATTGGTCAAATCTCATTACCCCAATCTATAACTTGACAGCAAAGATTATACAAGGTGAAAGCCTATGATATGTTAATGCAGACTTACACATTCTAATAGATTGTCCAAATTAGGTAAACACCCATAACAAACATCTTACTTGAAAGGACAGTCTGAATTTGCCATTAAAAAGTCTATTTCTAAGATAGTCAATCAATATGCTATTATCTTTAAATAGCATCAAACATATTGTTACAGTTTCTATGTGTAGATGAATCATCTTCAAAAAGGTTCAAAATATTCTCAGCATTGAAAATGTAAATATATATATATATATATACTTTTTAAATTTTGACCCCTATGTTGATCATTGCATTAGCATTTATGCAATATGCTTTTAGTGACATGAGCAAGCTTCCAGACACTTAAGATGGATTCAAATATTTGGTACATTCTTTAGAAGTGAAGGGGAGGTCTTACTGCCCTTTCTGAGCAGCCACTTTGCTGGTTTTATTTCCTATGGAAGGACACAAGTTTTGAAGAGTGACTGGCATTCATGGAGGGGGAAATAAAATCTTGACAGAAAACAGAATTAGGACAATTTTAAAATGAGTTTTTTATTTAAACCACTGGATTTATAATCATATGACAAAAGAGAAATTAAACAAATAAAAATTTCATTTATAACCCCCAGAAATACAAATATTGATGAATGTTTCTATGGAAATAAATTTTGCAGATATGTATATAAAGATACCTGAAGTATTTTCCACCAAATAGTGACAGTAGCTGTCCTCACCTATAACAAGGATGCTGACATATTTCATATTTTTACTTTCTTCTTTTAAAATTTAGCATGAACAATTTTCTTACAATTATTTGCACCATTTAAAAATAATATTAAATGGAAATTCTAGAGACACAAACATTAAATTTACAATTTCTTTAAATTAGATATGGAGAAATCAGATTGTTTCTAATTTCTTTAAAAGTACAAAATTTAAAACAAAAAGCCAAGTTTACTTTTAGAAATGAAATAACATTTTGTCTTTGAAAACTCAGTATGAAACAGTTCTGTACAATATATATTTTGATATGACATTATCTTTTTACAATTTAAGGAAGCATTAAATAATAGCTAAAATTAGGAACTTTGAATGCTGAAAAAAATGCAGCTTCAAATCTCTATTACAACATTTACTGTATGATTTTGAGGCAAATGATTTAACCTTTCTCTTACTTATTTTCTTAATTGGATAAAGACAATAGAACCTACCTTGTAGGAATTTCACAAAGAGTAAATATGAAAATATGTCCAGCGTATTATTATCCATCAATAAATAATAGCTTGAAATATCTCTGGAAGAGGAAAAGGTGCTTCAGAAACATGTCCGAGCAGACTGAAATGTAACTCATTCAGTCTTGAAATTCTAACATTAGAGCAAATTACTTTCACTTTAGAAAATCAGATGTTCAGACCTCTGATATTTAGACTGATAGTCATGGTACAAGAGTTCATTATAAACTAATTTAAATTGTGCTGCCAGGATATTTGTATAATCTATGTTGCTCTGTTTCTGTTTCTGTGTTGTTTCTATCTTCTGAACCGGCAGGGAGCGAAATTGCATATGTTACTCCAGCTGTTGTGGCTTCAGGGTTTACACATTGGCTTTAACTTATGAGACTGATATACACAGCCAAAAATCTGCTTGAATCTCTTTACAATGGGCTTGCAAACTTCTATTTTGCAATATATGAATCTGGATATTGCCTAGATTTTAACTTAATGCTTTCTTCACATGTAGCTTAAGTCCAATTTAATGTGATATATATTGTCATCAAATATTTATTGAGAGAGTACTATGTTCTGGGTTTTATTCCTGGAATTAGGAATCAATGGACAAGGCAGTTATGCATATTTTACGAAGCTTATCGTTTAGTTGTGGGGGAGATAATTATAATAAATAATAAATACATATTATATATACTTATAGGAGCAGATGCACACACTTTAGAAGGTGAGAAGTGCTACAGAAAAATGGCACAAGGTGAAAAAAATATGCAAGTTATCATTTACACGTTACTCAAGTTCTTGCACAAATATTATTAGGGGAAAAGGATTTCCTGAGCAAATTCCATACAGGCTTTGTGGATGCCACCCCACTCCAGCAAGACACTGGGAACTGCAAATCCCATGATCCCCAAAGGGAAGTTGCGAGGACCTAAGGATGGAGTCAAGCAGCCATTTTCTCTGTTTATAAATAAAAACCAGCCATGTTAGTGGGGTCTCACTCACTTGGCTAGTGCTCTTGGCCAGGCAGGTTTGGTGTCTTCGGGTCACTTGGGATTCCAGGTCAGTGGAATGGGTAGGGCACATTTAAGAATTTATCTCCCTCTTTTCTCCTTGAGTTGTACATTTCCTCATTTCTCTTTCCCTTGTAAATAAACTTTTGTTAACCTTTTGTGTGTGCCTGCAGTGTAAGTACCTTTTAAGCAAGTGGGTGAGGACTCACAGTCAGGCAACCCATTTTATATGGGGGTTGCCCTGTAACAATATTGCCTTAACAATATCTTCCTTAGCCGCACCTATATAAAATTGTGATCTTTTTCAAGACCCAAATTCCAAAACCCTTAAACCTATTCTGTGCTCCCCAAAGCAGTTATTGTTATACTTATTATTTATTATCTTTCTTCTCCCTCCCATTTGAATGTAAACTCCAAAGCTACAAGGTTTTTTTTTTATCTTTTTTGCTGTTTGTGCTAGTGACATTTTAGGCAAAACCACTAGAAAAAGGTTCAGTGTTGTGACAGTAAAATATTAAAAACTGATCATCAAATAAGATGGTGAATGATTTAAGAAATTTCAAATTTATATACTGGACATTGTAAGTCATCAAACATATGATATAATGTATTTTGTTCTTTAAAATGATCGTTTCACTCTGTGAAGGCATAAGTGAGAGGTGGAAGGAAGGAGAGACTGAAAGTTATGAGAAATGAGGAATGCTTCATCAGGTAGTTGCAAGAAAGCTATGATAGATAAGAAACTATCATGTACATAAAAGAAGGATCGTGATTGCTGTTGATTAAACAAAAGAGGGAGTAAAAAAGTTAAATGACTTTGAAGCTTCCAGCTTAAATGCTTAGATGACATGGAATGCCTTTTAATGGTCACTGAGGTAAGAAAACCGAAAGAAAACATAGAGAATACATGTTTGGTAGACATTCTGAGTCTGAGTAAAAACACAGAATACTTAGGTAAAGTTAGTAAATCACTTGTGTTCAGGACTGAGGTTCCAAAGGTATCAGTCTTGAAATTATAGCTTTGAGAATTATGAGCTTAATGGTAACAGTTCAGATTAAAATTGTGGGTGGAAAAAATAGTAATGTTTTATATATTAGGGGAAAAGCAAACAAAAGGTGGAATTTTATTTTAAGGTAGGGTGGAATGTCATTCACAGAAATATCTAGACCACAATGACAGACCTCTATACCTCTGAACTAGGACAGAAGGATATAGTGATGGTTACTCCTATTCCTGTTAAATGGCTATAGGAAACTTCTTTTTCTTCCTCTCCAGCAGTGTAGGTACATGTCTTCTTTATCATTGCTCTAAATAAGCTAATGTTCCCTTCTTGATGTTTAGTGTACGTAAGGATTTGGATGTTGCTGTGTTCTGCTGCTTATCAACTGCAGACCTGAACTAAAGTCACAGTTTTTCAAACAAAGAATTCTCTACCCTTTGACATCAACCAGTTACCTGAAACTTTATTTCATTAGGGCCCAGATCACAGTTACTCTTTTCTGGAGAATACTAACCTGATGTATTCTGGGTAGTAATGACTGCACAGCAGGTTGTGAATCAACAATTTAGTTTCTCTCTTCTAACGTGTAAATACCTTGAGTGTAAAAAAAACATGCATGACAAAGAGATGGTTTTTCTACTGTTTCTTTATTTTCTTTGTACTCATCTGGAAAGTCATTGGTACAGTCCATCCTCTTAGTTTCTATATCTGAGCTATGATTGCATATTTTGAGGAAAATCACACAACTATGCTGAGAAGATTCATCATAAGTGTATTAGAAAATAATACTGGAGTCCGTCACTGATGGGCAAGGATTTTGCATGTTTCCATTTTTTTCTTCACATTTTGCACAATGGCTACTTAATTTCTTTAGTGATTTCTAGAAACCCAAACCAAAAACCAGAAACCACAACTCTGAACAAGAAAAGTGGAAATAATTCCATACTTGTTCTTTTTTATTGGACCTCAAAGACAGGCTATATACATTAAATGGTTAAGAATGGTGCCTCTACAGAGATAAAGAAGTGAGCAGTGTGAGAGGAGCAGTGAGCGACTTGTACATTTTTTCTGTATAATTTGTACTTTTTGAGTGACTCAAAAATTATAATGAGTTGATGCATTATGTGTTTGTTAAGGTAATAAAAATCAATGGACTTCTTGCTAGCCTCTCCAATATTCTCCCCTCCCCCCCAAAAAAAAGTCTATTCTGACTAAAATACCATTGCAGTAGAATACTTAAAAGATGATTATGGCTTATGGAATGGAATTGGTGACAAACAATTTTAACTTTAATGCATTGTTATATATTGCTTTCAAGACTTACTGAGGTATTAGATGTGAAGTTTGAAGGAAACAGAGAGATGGAGTACTTTATTTTCCCTAAGCAATTGGCTATGTTACCATACCGACAGTTGGGATGAACAAATTGGGGCTGTGTGAGAAATGAAATCAGTGTTTCATTTTAACAATTGAGATTCATGTTAGATTTCCACTTGGTAATTTGAGTAGTCAGTCAATAGCTCAGAGTGCAGCAGAATAATTCTCTTAGGATGGTATATAACAATAATGGTAAAAACTACCTTTATTGCTTGAAAGTGGGAAATCAGTAGATAAATTATAAAATAGTTCATTATTCTCATATTTATTGCTTTAGAGAAAAAAATTAGTCTCTAATCTTCAAAACAACTAAAAAGAAAAACTAATTTAATATGCATTTTCTACTTTCCAATGCAAAGATGAGAAGTACTCACTTGAGAATAAGCAAAAAAAAATATATATATATATTATTACTAAAAAAATAACATTTTAATTTCACTGAATCTGAATAAAAAAATAGCATCAATATAAACACTGATTTTATACTCAGTTGAACAAAGCTTTGTTGCAACTGTGAATTTAGGTGGACATAGTGTAATTCTTTTTTTTTTTTTAAAGATTTATTTATTTATTTATACAAGCACTGGGTACAGTCAGAAGCACGGGAGGGTGAAAAAATTCACCAGAGCCAGAGCGGGGAGCAGAGCAGGCAGAAGGACCGAAGTACACTGCTGAGGGGAGCAGCGGGCGGCAGGAGAGGCCTGCGCGCCATGTGGGACTCTCCTCCAGTGGCCGGGGAGCAGCCGGGGATCGAACCAGCACTGCAGAGGCTGCGGGCATCTTCGGAACCCAGCGCTCAACCGCTGCTCCACCGGGGAGGCCCCATAGTATAATTCTTAACATAAGTATTACAAAAAGATGTATTTTCTCAAACCAAAAGCAATGAACTCAAAAGAGGAATAAATTTCTCCTTTTTTTGAAAATGAGGAAGAATAATAATAATCCAGAGTGTTATAGGGCAACCCCGATATAAAATAAAACGGGTTGCCTGGCTGTGGGACCTAATACTCCACTGCAGGCACACACAAAAGGTTAATAAAAGGTTTATTTACAAGGGAAAGGGAATTAAGGAAATGTATAACTCAGGGAGAAAATAGGGAAATAAAGTTTTTAATGCGTCCTACCCGATCTGCCGACCTGGAAATACAAAGTCACTCTCAGAGCTGGCCGGACGCTGCGAGCTGGTGGGGAGCCAAAATGGGGGATCCACCTCCAAAGCCCACATGTCTGGCTTTATACCAAACCTGGCTGCTTAACCCCACCCTTAGGTCCCAGCCACCTTCCCTTTGGTGGTGATGGGATTTAGAGTTCCCAGTGTCTTTTGGCTTTGGTCTGGAGTAGGGGGTGGAGTCTACAAAGCCTGTATGGAATTAGCTTTAGGACATCCTTTTCCCCCTAACAAGAGGACAAGAAATCTCATTATTTCTGCAATGCTTGTAATGGGATTGGTCCCTTACAATGGGATTGGTCCTGTGTCAAGCACATCAAGTGAAACATATCACTTAAATTATCACAGCATCCCTAAGAAATAGGAACCTGATTTTTTTTTTCCCATGAAGAATTGAGACTAAGACAAGTTAAATAATTTGCCCAAGGTCACATATAAAATGGTGGTCTTGCTTCAGATTTAGGCAGTTTGACTGCTGAACTTGTGTTTTCTCAAAATAGAGAGGTCACATACACGACGGTCTTAAAAAGAAAAAAAGAGGACTCTTAAGATAGTCATGGTCTGGACATCTGCACTAGACGTGAAAGTATGTAAAACCGGCCTCAGAAGGCAAGACTGCTTCCATTCTGCGGGGTGTGTCTATTGCTTCTTCCCAGTTGAGAGCAGTAGAGCACAGAGAAATAGATCTAGCATCCATTATAAAATTTACAAATCTTTGCCATTCTCAATCCGCTTTGGTTTTATTGGTCATTTAGGCTTAATTTCCTTCTCAGAGACACAATCAGTATATTTTTGTTTCAAACATGTTTACATTTTAGCCTTATTTTGTCACATAACATAGGCATCATATGTTTTCTATTGTACCTATATTAAAAAAAAATCTTTCTAATCATTAGGTTGTGAAGACATCCAACTTCAACCAGTTTCAAAAGTAAAACGAGCCTCAAAGTGTAAAATCTGCTTCCCCTTACTGAAGGGATTTAAATTACATTGTGGATAAAATGTTGTAAGCAGACCAGCTAAAACAGTGTTTTATTTCTGAAGTAAATGGACTGAAACAGATGGAAGAGGGGGAAAGAGCTTTCCTACAGGCACGTGTCTGTGTGTCACCAGCTGTTGCTGGGAGATAATGTGCAATGGTGAGTGATATATAGGAGGAAATCCAAATGCCTGGAGTCCTTTGCTTTGGACTGTGAGGAGAAAAGAACCTCTCAAGTTTTTGGTTTTTTTTCAACTGAAGGTGAAGCCTGGAATTTGCAATCCCCCTTAAAATAACAGTGACTTATTTGATTGAAACATAAAGCAGGACTCAAAAACTGCTTATTTTATTCCACAGTGGGTTTCAAAGAAAGTTAAATTTATAGAAGGATCCAATGAGGGGTGGGGAGTCATTGAGAATAATGGGCAAGACTAAAATGGAATATTTTTAATTATGCTCTAAGTCTATAAACATTTTTATTGTTAATTTAAATTTTGCTATTTTATTTTTTTAAATTTAAATACACTGAGAGAAAAATGGTCATTTTAGACTGCAACTGCCTGGATTCTTTTGTATTAATTAATTCTTTTTCTCTATATTAATTAATTCTTTTCCTGTTAAAACCAAAACCCCAAGGAATGATGTGGATAGCTTACAATATAATACATAGGGCTGAGTTTATCTGTGTTTTATTTTTTTTTCCACAGAGGCTATTTAAAAGAGGGTTTAAGAATCTACAAGTAAGAGAAATGGTAGTGTTTAAAGAAAGCATCTCAGGTGATTAAGAAATACAAAATAATAATAATAATAATAATAATAATAAGGCAGGCTGGGAACAAAGTAAAAGATAGTAGTAATTGCGTAGTGAAATACTTATATAACATTGTAGAAAGCCATTAACTTGTAAATCAAGTCTGAAAGCTGGGTAGATTAAGCATATTGGAAGCAGACTAGGAAATATTATGCAGCAATTAAAAACAATGCATTAGATTTACACATAGCCATGTGGATAGGTGGTAGCAACAGTGTGTCCAGTGTAAAGAAAAGTATGTGATGTCTAATAAGATATCAAAATTATAAAAATAACACCATTTCTGAAAATTAAGATGTCTGCATGCAAAAATTATATTTTACAATTTTGCAGTGAAATCAAAAGGTATGTTTAATAGGTCAACACACTTGCTTATCCTATCACCTATTACTTATTAGAGGGTAATAGGTGATAGGATAAGGGGATAGGTAGTGGCTTATGGAAAGAAAGGATATTAAAAATGAATAAAGATAAAAGTGAATGATCAAACTTAATAATCTCAAAACAAAGTTGATGGGGCTTCATTAGTCTTCTCAACAAAGCATCACAGATTGTGTGACTTAAACTATAGATTTTTTTTTTTTAGAGATGTGAAGACTGGACATCCATGATAAAGGTACCAGAATATTCAGTTTCTGAAGAAGGTCTATCTTGGCTTGTTGATGGCACCATCTTCTCTTCTTACTGTATCCTCACGGGACCATTCCTGTGTGCTCCTTTAGAGAATGAGATTTTGTTCTCTCTTTTCTTATGTGACTCCAGTCTTTTCAGATTAAATTCCCTCTAGCATGACCTCATTTAACCTTAATTACTTCCCTGAAATCCCCATCTCAAAAACCCTTATTTTGGGAATTAATACTTCAGCATATTAATCTCAAGGGGACATAATTTTGTCCATATCAGAGACCTTCCGGGGATCAATGATAGAAGAATGCATTTTGAGTCAAGGAATATGATTAATTTGATTCTCTGCCCCTGAGGACGATGTTTTGGAAACAAGACTATATATATTCCAATCTTCTACCACACCTTGATATTTCTCAAATTTGAGTACAATCTGCCATGGAAAATAGTCTGTGGAGTGAAGCTGATCTGAGACCAGGGCAAGAAGCCTAGGACCCTTACTTTCTATAGCCTAAGTGCCTGACCTTTGGATACTGTGTACTGCCTAAATATTTTACTTGACTAAACTTTAGATGGTTTTCTTCTTACTGTAGACCCCTGACCTCCTTTTTCTGAGGAGCATTTCCTTTAGAAAATTTACAAGTGTGAATTCTTTCTCTGCTCTCTTTGAGATGTTCTCCTAGATTCTTACCAATTTCATACCCCAGGAATGTCCTTCTCCAGGATCTAGATACCATTCCTTTGATAGGTAATCATTAAGAAAGAACTCTAATCTATAATCTCCATAGAGGGATAAGAGCCAAATTTTGATCAGTATGGAAAAGAAAATACAGATGTGCCAATTACAATGACCAACTTGCCCACTAATGTCCTCCTGTATTTTTCCACCAGCTCATTCTAGCACTAAAAATTCTACTACCATTTTTTAAAGATTTATTTATTTATGCATACCAGAACTGGGGTACAGGCCAGAGGTGTGGGGGGTGAGAGGACTCACCAGAGACAGAGTGAGGAACAGAACAGGGAGACTGACCAAAGTAAACTGCTGAGGGGAGCAGTGAGTGAGTCAGGAGAGGTCTGCTGCGCCGTGTGGGTAGCTCCCTGGCCAGGGATTGAACTTGTGTTGTAGTGACTGTGGTTAGTTTTATAGGTTGTGTCTCGACCCCTTGCACCACAAGGGAAGCCCTACCTTTTTTTTATATGGTGTTAGGATCAATCTCTCTGCCCCTACTGCAATGGTCTTGAATGAAGTCTTCAAGAATTTTAAGATTAGGGTAACAAAACAGAGCAGAGGGCCTCCCCAGTGGCGCAGTGGTTGAGCGCTGGGCTGCGAAGCTTCCCGCAGCCTCTGCAGCGCCGGTTCGATCCCTGGCCACCGGGCGAGGGTCCCACATGGCGCGCAGACCTCTCCTGCCGCCCGCTGCTCCCCTCAGCAGTGTACTTAGTCAGTCTACCTGATCTGCTCCCCACTCTGGCTCTGGTAAATTCTCTCACCCTCCCGCACACTGACTGTACCCAGTGCTGTATAAATAAATAAATAAATAAATGAATGAATAAATAAATAAATGAAAATCTTTATTAAAAAAAAAAAAACAGAGCAGAGAAGTCAGCAAAATGAAACAGGACGGAATTATGATTACTAATTCAGGAAAATTAGAAGTTAAGAGCCAGATGGAACCCATATAAACATAAGCTCAGCTCTCACACCTTGAGACAGTAGAGGCTTTCTCAATTTACTTTAGCATAAGGACTCAAGTTTTATGTATTTAAATATCAAACAAGGATGGTACCACATAACAACAACTCTCTGGGATACCTCAACAACCGTGTTTATTTCTCCCCATAGGAGCGAACAGTTCATATTTTTTTGGCAATTGCCATTCTTTGAGTCAATATTCCTATAATATTTATTTGTAAGTATCCTAGACATTGTCTGTGGATTTTCAGCACTGATGTTCAAAGTTCTAATCTCTTTTCTGCATTGAAGAACATCTGAATGAAATTTGGAAGGTAAAGAATAGGATAAGCCACTATTTTTTTTTTTTGAGGATTTATTTATTTATTTATACAAGCACTGGGTACAGTCAGAAGCGTGGGAGGGTGAGAGGATTCACCAGAGTCAGAGCGGGGAACAGAACAGGCAGAGTGATGAAATACACTGCTGAGGGGAGCAGTGGGCAAGACAGGAGAGGTCTGTGGGCCATGTGGGGCCCTCGCCAGCCGCCCGGAATAGAACCGGTGCTGCGGATGGCTGTGGGCAGCTTTGCAACCCAGCGCTCAACCGCTGCACCACCAAGGGAGGCCTGAATAGGCCACTGTTTTGCTCCAGCAATGATAGGTAGAGATTTGGGGAAAAAAAGTCTAGATTTTCAGCAGCTTCAGATCTCATGCTTTAGAACTAGTAGCAGTTGAGTTCTTAGTGGGAGATTCTTGTGACTCTATCTTTACCTAATTTCTTTCCAGTAACCCATAAATGTTTGATAAGCATTTAATTTCCTATATGGAAACTTCTTTTGTTAAAATATCTTGAATCATTTCTGTTTCCTGGGTAAGTATTGAGTAATTCAATGATTGTTATTAATTCAAAATCCTCTGCTAATAAATTAAAAATAAAATCTGGTTGCTCAGCATTTAATTAGATCAAGTTTCTGTTTATATTTGAGGGCGTTTGACCCATAACACTTTCAGTGAAATGTCATCTTGTTAATTTTAACTTACCTAGTAGATTTTATTGAAATTCTGCACAAATTATAGAAGAGTCAAGTATGTGAAAATGTGATTAATACAAGTCAAACTCTGAAAAAAATCTTATAATAAATTTATTCAAATAGCAAATTTATTCTAAATATAAAAGAATAGGCAGGGAATTTTGAAAATACAGAGCAATGGGATTTAAAAGGATAATCTTAACTCCTAAAGGCAATTTAAGTGTTAAAAAGCACTTACATATTCATTTATTTTTTTGTTAGTGCTTTTCTCATTGTATTGTCCTTTCAGAGGAAAAGAATAAAATATAAGCAAAAATACTTAGTTTAAGTGTGAGTATTTTTCAGTGGTAATAGCAAAACTGAAGTAATTTAATTTGTTGTAATGCTAATTGGACCACTTATTCATTCAAAAAGTATCTTTAAGAAACTTTTTCTTTGATATACATACATGTATATATTTCATATATAGTATGCATATATATATATATGCATATATATATATGCATACATACACATATAAACCTCCCCTTTTCTCCTTCTATTCTGTTTTTCTATCGGGTTATGCTTTTCTTCAAAATTATTTATTTTTCACTCCCATACCCAGATGTAACCTTGATAGTTTAAGCCCTTGAAGGGATCAGACCTGATTTTGTTAAGTTCATAAGGTCTTTAATTTTTCTCCTTGTCAATTCTGCAGTGGTCCATCCTACTATGCATTACTGCAAAGGATGACTGAACCCTTGGATTTTTTTCATTGACTAATTCCCATAAATTGACTTAAATACAGAGACTTTAAAAACACACAATAACTATAGAAACCTTTTAATTTTTTTTTTCCCATTTGTCTTGATTTGCTAAGGTTACCCTTATAAAGTGACAAAGACTAGAGAATTAAGCAACAGAAATTTGTTGTCTTATAGTTTTAAGGGTTAGAAGTCCAAAACAAAAGAATTACCTCTTTTGAGGCCTCTGCCTTAACATGTGGATGATCATTTTCTATTGCTCTCTTCATCTGGTGCCTCTATATGTTCTTGCTTGTATTCTGAGCTCCTCTTATAAGATAATAGTCATATTGGATTTAGGGACAACCATACTGCCCTATGTTAATTTAATTTCCTTTTTAAAGTACCTATCTCAAATAGTCAAATCCTGAAGTACTAAGTGTTGGGGCAACAGCATATGGATTTTGAGGGAACATATTCAGCACTGAACACATGTCTACGAATCGGCCACCCAACCAGGGAAGAAAAGAGGAACACCAGAATAATCCCCCTAAAACTAAAAAATAATAGATTAATTACAATAATAATATCCTTTATCAAATTATAATTGAAGGTCAAAGATCATGCTCATCTCAGTAAGAGACAATTTCTATAGACAGTTCTAATAGGTAGAGAAAATGATTTTCCCTTACCTAACACATGGAAACTTTATCTGCATAACAAAAATTCTATAAAGTATGAAAAAAGTGAGAAAAAATTCTATAAAGCGTGAAAGTGTTTTAACAATAATTTAGATACATATGAAGAGAAAAAAACCCTTAATATACAAATATGATTGCCTAAAGATATACCATGAATATTCATTATATTGTCTTAGTGTGTTGGGGGTAGAAAGAACATTTGAAATGACTAATATTTCAATTTATCATGAGATGACTCAGTCTATTTTAAAATTTTTAAAAGTATAGTTTAGTAATTTCATAATAATTTTGTATCACATTTCTCTGCTGAATATATTCCTTTGATTATTCTTAAGATTCATACCAATACATGAGCACATCTAAAAGTATTTTGTGAAGATTTATATGCACAAAATTTTATTATATTTTACTTTTTAAAATGCATTTTATATTTTGAGGAAATAATTTTTTAAAACGTACTTTAATTGTTGACTTATAGTGGTTGCAGACATTCTTAATTGCACTGCATAATTTATCTTAATCAAGAGTGTTGATATTATGTAAATATAAGTTTATATCTGTTGATGGCAGAAAACTAGGAAATAAAAGAATGATAGGAAGATTAATGAGGAAAAACAGAGAAATAAGTGCAATTAAGACATTTTAAAAGAAGAAAATGTAAAAGAAAACAGTAAATTTCCAAAGCTGTGTAATATCTTGAACTCCAGCTACATCTTATGCATTCAGTATTGAAATTCCTATGACTCTTTGGGTTCATCTGATTGCACATAATTGAGTTATCAATGGAAATCTTAAAGCTATTGATTATCCTTCTGTCAAAAGGGAAGGATGACAGACCCAGCAGGTAAGATATTTGTTCAGGACCTCTCTGTCAGGACCACCACTTAGTATAAAATACGCCTTCTGTTCCTAAATCACAAGGTGTGCCATGATCATATTGTGTACATATTTATAATATGTACATCTATTTCCAATAGTGTGATCAATGAGGCAGTGTTTCTGTTTTTAAATAACATTGTCTGCAAATTTAAGCTCCCTGTAATAATTTTGAAATATCAGCATCTGAACAATTGTTGGAGAAAGATATAAAAGACCAAAATCATGCTAATAAAAATAATTTATTTATCAATTGAGGGACCAAGTACAATGACAAAACTTAGAGGAGAAGAGACTGGGTTTGATACTAGACCAGGAAATACAGCATGAAAGAGGAGGCATTTTGAGTTGTACTTTAAAACATTGTTAAATCATTGTATTGTTAAATCAAATGGAAATTAATTAATTTAAGTAATTAAAAGCTGTAGTCTATTTCATAAGTATTTAGCAAACAAGTTACTCCATTTTAAATGAAATATGAAGTCACTAAGATAACTGGCAAGACATTGTATACATTACCAAGACACTCCAATCCTGCTGCTAAATAATATTCACTGGCTAGATAAAAACTGCATTCTTATTATGAATGACAAGCATATATATAAAAGCTCATTAATTTTCATGGTGGAATTTTAATAACCCAAACAAACAAACAAAAAACCCCAAGGTGTCAGCCAGTCTTTACTAAAATATCATTTAATATGGACAAGAAGATGAAACTTTACTTTCAAATTATTTTCTCTTGTTGAGTTATTATGATGATATAATTTCAGAAACAATTTCCAACAAAAATATTCAATGTTGTTTTATAAATTTATCACAATGAGGCATAATTTCCCTTAAGCTAAATTACCAGGTCAATAATATGACTTCAATATGCTATAAATGCAGGTTTAGAATGACAAGAAGAGCTTATTAATTCACAGAAAATTCATACCTGATGTTGAACTACAGGTAAAAGTGGAATGAAGTTGAAATTATTATCATAATTGTAATCATTATTATTATTTCCAAACTCCTTTAGCAGCAACTTTTCATTTTGAAGCACCTTGTGTGAAGTTTATCTCTATAAATAAATATTCTGTGATGAGCTCATATTGATGTTTCTACTGTAAATTTTTCTAAATTACAAATTATGCATGAAAATTGGATATTCCTCAGAAAGGATTTATGTATTTAATTGTCAATATTTTAGTGTTTACTTCTTCCGAATATGATCATTTTTGGACTGTTTGTTTGGAAAGGATTGCTGTAAAGTGAAAGGAAGATTGTTAAGAATTACATAACAAAACTCACTTCATTCCATGAACTTTCAAGAAGTCATTCATTCCTATGATATCTTGATACAGTGGGTTTTACCAGGTGGGTAAAAGCAGTGAATCTACCTCAATGCTTCAACAGGTGTTTCAACCCTTCTAAATTAATGTCTTAAATTTTTGGCTACAATTCATGATACATATTATTATAATGCTCCTTAGTATTGGATATTGAATTAAGTGTGGGATAATTAAATGTTAGACCAAACTTTGAGAATCAAATCTTATACAAAATAATTACATTTTATAAATTGTTATAAGAACTCTGAGACACAGGGTAAATTTAAGACCATATTCTTCATTTTATCTCTTAAATGTTTATAGGACTATGCAAAACTTACTCTTAGTGGACACATAAATGAGCATAATTATAAAAATAAATTATTCTGCTCAGTGCTAACGTGGTCAAGAATGATCATGTAAAGAGTGCAATGAAACAGAAACCAATTCAGTTTCTTCAGTTTAACTAACTGCAAAACACTATTTTCCAGGTGCATACCTTAAAACAGAAAGCCCACAATCCCCAGAAATTTGACTGTAGAATTGAAACTACTAGAAGGGAAGGGATTTGGGAGGTGACTTGATAGCTGATGGGGAGGATTATGGGTGCTCTGGTGCTGGGCATGGGGGTGTTGCAACATACATCTCAGGAGGTGTCAACCTATGCCCCCGATTTATAGGCAATGTTGTAAATGTTTGTTACCTCCATAAAAGCAATGCAATTAAAAATAATAAGTAAGCTTTATGTTCTTTAAAAATAAAGCAAAACATTAAACCTAATAGCTTTTCCTTCAGTTAATTATGCTTACTATAGATTATCTTTGCTTTTCCTCATTTTATATCTAGCATTCCAAACTGGATTTCAAATCTCTCAAGTAGTTCATACTTTTTTTGATTATCTGATATACCTGTCATAGTATCCTGCTTAGAGTAGGTGATCTGTACACATCTGCTGATTTTTTTGTGTAGTAAGGAAAATGTATTTCTACTTTATCTGAACTGATTGTTGCCCTGTGATAAAGAAACAAGTATACCACATTTGATAAATGAATACTAAATTATAAGGAAACATTAAGTGAACTGTCTTTTCAATACTCAAGACTACTCCATGTGTTTTATTTAATTCTCTATTTTGTGATTTTGCTAATAAATAAGTACCCAATGTTGTTTGTATTTTATTCCTATGGTACTGTTTGAATCAAAAGTATATATTCTTGAATTAACTATTCACTACATACTCTAACTCCTGCAAATGATGAGTAGATTTTTTTGGCAAGCTTGACTGGTGTGTCTTAGTTGCTATCATTTGAATAATTAATTCTATGTTTAGAAAATGAGTTCAAGGTGGTGTGTGATTAACCATGTTTAATGAAGTCATTACCTGATTAAAAAGCATTTCATGCCCATGACTGATTATATCCAAAAGCTAATCAATTTAATTTAAATTGTCTATATATATTTGAATTTGTTACAGTTTTGTGTTAGACCTACTATGATGAAAATCTTATTGGGAGTCTATCATGGGTTATTGTTTATGCTTTTGGATTTATCATGTTCTAGAAGTAAGTATAGGAAATAATGTTTCAATGGCACTAGAAACAACATCTGCAGAGAATGTTCTTGGCTTTGAAAATGATTTCATTTTGGAAAGCAGAGCTTTTAATAAAAGGAGCTAGTTTGATTAGGAAGAGAGCTCTTTAGTGATACATCAGATGGCTGAATTTTTGAGGGGCTTTTTCATGTGTCAATTCTAGTTCTGATCCTCACAAGTAGAACATGCCAAACTTTTCATGGGACCTTGAGAGAGTAATCTTAAAGAAAAGAATTTGGATGTATTTTTAATATTAGAACTCAAGAATATCAAGAGAATTTTTTAGATGGGCACTGGTTTTTTTGGTTTACAACTAAATTGAGTGAAAAGTATAGGGAATTCCTATAATTCTTTGTTCCATATATGCAAAACCTATTCCACTTTCAATATCCCATGCAAAAATGGCCCGTATTTCCCAAGTTCTGTAGTTTATATTAGGGATCACTTGGTATTATATACATTCAGTAGGGTTTGATACATGTATAGTAGCATGTACCCACAAGTGTCATGTCATGCAGAATGGTTTCACTGCCTAAAAACACTGTGTTCTACATGTTTGTATATACTTCCCCCAATCCCTAGCAACTGTCTTCATAGTTATGCCTTTCCCAGATGTCATATAGTTGATTCATAAAGCATGTGAGCTTTTCAGGTTGACTTCTGAATATGCATTTAGTTCACTCTGTATCTTTTCATGGCTTGAGAGCTCATTTCTGTCCAGCATGGAATAATGAGCTATTGTCTGGTCATACCCAGTCAATTTACCATTCATGAACTGAAACATCTTGATTGCTTTCAAGTTTTAGCAATTATGAACAAAGATGCTAGAAACATCTGTGTGCAGGTTTTTATTGTATGTACATAAATAATCAGTTTATTTGGGTAAATAACAAGGAATATAATTAGTGGATCATGCTCTTTTGCAAGTGTGGTATAGTAATGATACAATAAGAGTATGTTTAGTCTTGTAAGAAATTGCCAAACTCTTTTCCAAAATTGATGTACCCTTTTGAATGCAGCAATGAATGAGAGTTCCTTTTGTTCCACATCCTCCCCAGCATTTGGTGTTTTCAGTGTTTTGAATTTTGGCCATTCTACTTATGTGTAATAGAAAAACAATCTTCAACCCATCAACTACCAATAATTTATTCAACATTTGATAATTAAAATAATTCTAAAAGTATTTCCCTGGATAAATTTTAATTAAATATGAAAAAGCAAGCATATTATAATAAAATTCTGTTCTTCCAAATATGAGAAATCACATAAAATGGATATCTAAAATTTAAGACCATTATTTATGAGACATTATTTTATTATTTTAAGACATTATTTTAAGCACTACAGATGTATTATTTCATGTTATCATCATAGCAGCCTATGGCATAACATATATTAATAGCCCTATTTAATGGGTGAGAAAATTCTAAATAGCTTGCCCCTGGTCACACAATTTGTCAGTAATATAGCTGATAACTGGATGTGAAGCAAAATTCTTCATAAAATTTGGGCAATTTAATAATACCTAGAAATCCAGTAGACAAGCATTTGTCAATGATCTTTCATGAACAGCCACTAATAACAATTAAACAAACAAATCAAAAGCAGTTACGTTGAAAGGTTTACTTTATAATTCACATTATATATTCAATGTTATATTTCAATAATATCAGAAAATAAACATAAATACATTAAGCTGTCAAGTATGGATCTTGAGGTTCATTTTGATCCTTAAATATTTTTATCAACATTATAGGTTTATTGAACATTTTGAACCTAGTGTATCCATGACATGCTTTATTGTGTCTTTAATAATCTCTCCTACCTTGCTTTCACAGAACTTAATCTTTATGCACACCCCATAGCTTTCTGGTCATTTTAAGTTATTTATTTATTTATTTATTTTTAAATTAATAAATTTTATTTTTATATTCCCCATACAATTGCAATCCCCCCATTCTGACCCCAATCCCTCCCCTCCCGCCCCCACCCCCCAAAAAGTGTCTCTAGTTCATAGTTTTTGTTGATTTTGATTTTCACTTTCTTATAGTTATTCATTTTCCTGGTCCCTTATTTAAGTATTCTAGATTCCTGCTATGAGTGAGACCATCCGGTATTTTTCTTTTTCTTTTTGGCTTATTTCACTGAGCATGATCCCTTCCAGTGCCATCCATGCTGCTGCAAATTGCATGTGTTTATCTGTTTTGAATGCTGAGTAATATTCCATGGTATATATGTACCATATCTTCTTGATCCAGTCATCTATTTTTGGGCATTTGGGCTGTTTCCAGAGCTTAGCTATTGTAAATAGTGCTGCTATAAACATAGGGGTGCAGGTGTTCTTTGGAATTGATGTTTCTGTGTTCTTTGGGTAAATACCTAGGGGTGGAATTGCTGGATCCTGTGGAAGCTCTATGTTTAGTAGGTCCAGAAATCTCCACACAAGCCATAATCATCAAAACTGCATGGTATTGGAACAAGAACAGACATACAGACCAATGGAATCGAATAGAAAATCCAGAAATAAACCCACAGGTTTATGGTCAACTAATATTTGACAAAGGAGCAAAGACTATGCATTGGAGCAAAGAAAGTTTGTTCAATAAATGGTGCTGGGAAAACTGGGTCGCTACATGCAAAAGAATGAAGCTTGACCACTACCTCACACCATATACAAAAATCAACTCAAAATGGATTAAAGAACTAGACATAAGACCTGAAACCATAAAATACATAGAAGGAAATATAGGCGAAACACTACGTGATTTGCATATCAAAGACATCTTTACAGACACTTCACCCAAAGCAGTGATAGTGAAGGCAAAGATCAACAGCTGGGACTACATCAAATTAAAGAGCTTCTGCACAGCAAAAGAGACAATAACAAAAACAAAGAGAAACCCCACCAACTGGGAGAACATTTTTGCACACAACACTAATGATAAAGGACTGATCACAAAAATCTGCAAAGAGCTGATGAGACTCAACAACAACAAAGAAAATAATCCAGTCAAGAAATGGACAGAGGAGCCAAAAAGAAACTTCTCTGAAGAGGAAATGCGAATGGCCAACAGGCATATGAAAAAATGTTCAGCATCACTTGCAATCAGGGAAATGCAAATCAAAACTACCATGAGATACCATCTTACACCAGTGAGAATGGCACATATTAAAAAAACTAGCAACAACAAATGTTGGCGAGGTTGTGGAGAAAAAGGAACTCTTCTGCACTGTTGGTGGGAGTGCAAACTGGTCCAACCACTATGGAGAGCTGTGTGGACATTTTAAGTTATTTAATATAATTCAATGCAGTTTAAAATATAGGGCAGAAGTGAGTATAAAATGGGTAGGGAGTTCAGTGGCCTAAGGCAAAGGACTACGGATAAGTTGGTGGTGGGTGTAGTGTGATGACATACCTCTGAGGAGCTGTGAACTTACTCCCCTAAATCGTACAGTGTTGTAAACAGTGTTGCATAAACAAACAAATAAATAGCAGTTTCATCTTTGTTCATTGCATTCATTGCATTGAAAATGGTGAGAAGCCTTTGGTTGTAAGATTTACTGATGATCGGATTTATGTAAATGTGGTAGACAAGGTTAAGAATTATTATAAGATTTGTTTGTTTTGTTGTTAAAGCAAAAAGTCAATGGTAGTCCTATTTCTAAGGTAAATGGGATATGGAGATTTGTTTAGGATATTTAAGTTTGAGGATACCTTTTAGTTAGCATGGTAGTAATTAAGTTCCATAAGATCCTGATGAAAATAAATTGCATTTAAAAATAAAATAGGGGGCCTCCCTGGTGGTGGAGGCAGTTGAGCGCAGCGCTGTGAAGCTGTCCTCAGCTTCTGCAGTGCGATTTGATTCCCACTGGCCTCAGAGCAACCCACATGGTGAGCAGACCTCTCCTGTCTTGCCTGCTGCTCCCCTCAGCAGTGTATTTCATCAGTCTGCCTGTTCTGTTCCCCACTCTGTCTCTGGTGAATCCTCTCACACTCCCACACATCTGGCCTATACCCCGGTTCTTGTATAAATAAATAAATCTTTAAAAATAAATAAATAATAAAAATAAAATGGACACTGTATTTTAAATATAGCAGGAGAGTTATACCCATAATAGTTGGGTTTTTTAACAAGTAAAAAGCAATATGATAGAAAAGATGATGGCAATGATTATTAAGAGCAGATTCACAATTATGCTCATATATTTAATGTAGTCACCCTGATAATCATGTGCAATTGGTCAATATAATGTGCTGCTTGCTAGATCATTCAATCTAAGAGGGTTATTATAGCTAATCTTTTTAGCAATCAAAAGGATCCTACAACTACATATTTAAGAAAAGGATGGATATTAACTAGTGACATCAAGTAGAGATCTTCTTTTCTCAACCTGGGAATAATTTCTATAGACTTCTTATATAAATAATTTAGAACACTGGATTTTAATTTTAATTCAGTGAATTAAAAATAATCTCAAGCCCTCCTTCTATCTCATTTCCCCCCCAACTAAGAATCTTAATACAATCTTAATCTTACTAATCTCTAGATTATTCTGTATTTTCAACACACACCTCAAGTATCCATTTCTTTGGGGACATATTCTGAGGCTCTGCTTAACAGGTAAAACTAAACACTTCCACCTTTCCTACAATAATCTCATTTTATTCTATTATTTATATGGTTCTGTATAACCTAATCATTCCCTATAAATCCTTCATTACTAATTTTTCAGCACACACACAAAAAGGAGACAATATACAGTATGAATAGTAGAACTTTCCAAATGGAGTTTGTTTTCAATATCCATGTACTCATCATTCTCAATTTAGACAAACAATTCAGAGGGGAAACTATATTACAAACTTGTTTTCTTTGTTTACGTCCTCTGAACTTTGGACCTGTTTAGTTACAATTTAATAGAAAATGGCAATTTTTAAAAGTTTACTTTGGTTTAAATCATTAAGGATATTTTGGAGAGATTCCTCCTGTCTTGGTCAAAGTAGATGTGCAATGGAAAGCAACTTCATTTTGTGAAGGAGAAAGAATTAAGATTATCCTGACATTGAAGATTCATCTCACACACATGACTAAAGCTAGGTAGCTTTATTCTGAGAAAAAAATAATATTATTGTAAAGATAGCATCCAAGCTGGTTTCTGACGGGCCTTCTTTAGAACAGAAACTAGGGAGAATATGGTCATGCATATGTAATGCGCGTGCACACACACCCATCCCATCACCATCAGCAGCAGCACCACTACCACCACCACCAGCAATAACTTAATAAATCCATTGAAATTTGGATAACAAGCAACCAAGAATCTAACTAACCTAAACTAAAATTTTATATTTCTGGGGAAACTCCAGGAATACTCATGAGAAGTGAAGTTAATTATGTTATCTTTCTGGTGAGCCAAGAGAAAAAGTGATTATTTTTGAAGATTACTCTTAACAGATAATGAAAACTTACTAATAAATGATGCTTTTGAAATAGATTTGAGATAATTAAGCATTAGGTAATATTAAAGAACTGTTTATTAGAACAACTTTTTCAATTATCCTGAAAAGGTCACCTAGAGAGTCCTAAGACAAGAGGGTCACAGCTGTTGGTGCAAATTATTTCAAAACTGATAATCTGACTCTTAATTTGCAATTTATAAGATAGAATAGGAAGCAAATGTAGTTATGTCTCCCCCATAATATAGCTCATTGTTTGTGTATTTTTGGAGAATATTTTAAATAAATATATAGATAAGCAATTATTATTAAAAGTCACATGTTAACAATAAAGAACAGATTTAGCTAATTAAATAAGGGAATTAATAAAAGAATTGTAAACTGTTAAAATTTAAATATTATTAGAAAACATATAATAAATATCAATTAACTATTGGTACTTGAGGTAAAAGCTGTATCTTGTGGACAATTAATTTCAATTTCAAGTCAGAATGTAATGAATTTCACTTTATGTCTAATGTATGGTTTTCTATTCTTCAAGGTATATTAATGCAATTCAAAGATCAAAATATTTTTATAGAATAAATCACAGTATATATGTACTCCTTAGAGACATAAAATAGAAAAATATTACTCTTTATTTTTCAGACCCCATGTACTTCCAAACAGATTTTTTTTTGCAAGGGTCTAGAGACACAATGGATTGTGATGGAGGACTTTCAGTGCCTTGCTGGTGTTTCAGTGCCTTGCTGGTGTGAACCTGTACCTCTGAATCATTGAGGTGAACCAAGCTTACCTCAATAAAAAGTAATACAATTAAGTCACAACAAAAAGAATTCTTTGCTGCCACGTCTTTTTCTTATTAGTGTATTTGTTTTCAGTTTCTGCTTTTTTATACATTTTGGAAATAGGTGTTTTGCATTTCAGAAGCTTCTGTTAATCTTTCAATGCTTAGTCTATGTTTGTTACTGCAATAAATGAGAATAAATTTTCGAAGTACATAATATATGTGTTGTTATTTCAGAACATACTTCTGTCAGAACTTCTCTCTCTCTCTCTCTCTCTCTCTCTCTCTCTCTCTCTCTCTTTCCTTCCCTCAGTCTGTCCCATCTTATTCTTTCTTTCCAGATTTCAAGTGTGCATTTTCCCCAACACTGGTTCAGTCTAAAGATGACCCCAAAAGAGATGTTTTCAGATCTGCAAATACATGGAGTTATTTCTCCACTGTGATTTTTCCAACTCTTAGAGATCAGTTCTTTCTTTCTGATTGTTTGCCCCATATGGACCATAAAGTTTCATTTCTTACCAAATAAATCCAATTTAGCATCTGGGTAGTCTGACATCTAATGTAGTTTCATTCCTGAGAAGTATGTGCGGTCAATGTTACCACTCAGAACATCAACACATCGACAATTAAGGTTCTCTCTCTGTTCTCTCAGGAATTACTTCACACTTTTATTAACAAGATCTCACTCACTCACCTATGTTTCCAGAGTATTAGTATTCCTTTACCAAACTTTTTAACTGATCTGGCATTCAGCATCCACATTTACGACATTATTTTTTGTTATTTTTTTCTCACTCCAAATAGATTAAAATAATAAAACAAAAATATACTGATTACAGGCTGCTAGTGCAAATATTTAGGTCTCAATTATCTGAGGTAATAGCTATGTGGAAAAAAAATGAATAGTTATAATTCACAAACAAGCCTTAGCTTCTAGATTTAGAATGGTAATTGTTTAACATTAATCAGATTTTAGTTTATTAAGAGATGTGCAACAAGAATTATCTGAATAATTAAGTTCATTTAAATGATATTTGTTCAATTTAAAGCTCTCTAAATGATGTATTTTTTTTACTATTTTAGAAAATCTCAATATCAACATTGCATTAGTGTCTATAACTTGAAGTAGAAATAATGTTAGTTTTTAAATATCTAAATAGCAATGTGAAAAACTAATGAGAGAGAGACTAATGTTTGCACATTGGGAAGAATGCATACTTGTCTTTCACAGTCTAGAATGGGAGAAGAGATCAACTGAATACGTTTGCACCTTTTCCTACCAGTGTGGAAAATGAGAGTTTCAGATTTTAGATTGGGGACACACCAGACAACTTTTCTTCTCTACTTTGAGATGGAGCATATATCTCTGTGGAATATATTTCCTTTCACTTTACTTTAAAATAGCTTGTTTTCCTATAGATGGGAAGGAAATTTAAAACAATTTTCTGAGACTCTACAAGTTAAGATGTACTATAATGAGGGCCTCCCCGGTGGCACAGCGGTTGAGCGCGGGGTTGCGAAGCTGCACACAGCCTCTGCGGCGCCGGTTCGATCCCCGGCTGCTCCCCAGCCACCAGAGGAGGGTCCCACATGGCGCGCAGACCTCTCCTGCCGCTCGCTGCTCCCCTCAGCAGTGTACTTCGGTCCTTCTGCCTGCTCTGCTCCCCACTCTGGCTCTGGTGAATCCTCTCACCCTCCCGCTTCTGACTGTACCCAGTGCTTGCATAAATAAATAATAAATCTTAAAAAAAAAAGTTGAAAAAAAAAAGATGTACTATAATGATACTAATAAATCACAGAAAAAAGTTAGCTGATCCTCCTCCCTCTTCCATCCCTGCTGCTTTCCTAAGGATTTAAAATTTTAATGCATGTAATATAGTTTAGTGCACGGCATGATTTAGGAAAATAATGAAAGATCTTTCCCAAATATTGGAAAAATATTTGGCTGTTACTAAACACCATTTATTTAAATACCACTTAATAATGCATTATACATCTGGTTGTAAATATTTGTTTTGTGATACATTTTAATTTCAATAATAGTTCCACTATACATGCTAATTTCTAATAAATAGTTAGATCTAGTCAATTTGATTGATTTCTTTTTAGCATTATCTCCATTTTTAAAATTCTTTGTTATTTAACATAAATGGAATATGGAGATAAAGGAAAAGGGAGAAAGAGATGAGAAGAAAAAATCATAGGATGATGTAAAAAAGTATTATTTATGAAATGACAAAGCATGACAATTAGAAAGAAATGAAACATCAACAAGTGAATTTCAATTTAAAGCTAGAATAACTCTCAAATACACCAAAAGATATGTCTAGGTTCTTAAAAAGGACTAAAGAACATGTTCAATAGTAAAGGGCAGATATAAAAGCCAGAGCCCATGCAGTCGCAGTCATTATAGAACAAAAGATTTTGCCTAGAGACTGACAATCTAGAGTTGGAGAGGAAAATATAATTGCCCCATTCATTAATATAACAAATAAAGCATCTAGTACATGCCAACAGCAATAACAGAAGCTGAGAATGTAGAAGTGAATGAGACAGACATGCTGGTTTCCCTGCAAAATATATACCCTACCCAACATGAAGAGAACACACACATAGTTGTCAATGTGTTAAATGTTACAGAAAAGAAAAAAAAAATTATTTAAAAGAGCTAGAGGCAGATATAACAGATATAGCAAAGATGTTTGTTGGATAAGTCAAAAATTCAAGGATAGGCATGAGAAGTTAGGCAGTGGAGTAGGACAGGAAATTCACAGAGGAAAAGCATGAGGTTTATGCCTTCTATAAAATCTAGAATGTGACTCACTAGCATTGCAATGGTCAAATAAGGTCCCTGCCTGACATATGGGTATGTGTCTAAATTGATTTTTTTTTTTCTTGCCATAAGGACATGAGCACCAAGATGGTATAGCATTTGTCTTTATAGCTCACTACTGAACCCCTAGCTCTAGAAAGGCATTTGGCACATAATTGGTGTTTAATTAACATACTGAATCAATGAATAAGTGTATGAACTAGTATTGGAACAAATGAATTTTATATTTTCCAATTTTACATTAAAATGGAAACATTTTTGTACCAAACAGCTTTGAGAAAATGGTAGCTTAAGGTGATATCAAATGGTAATAAAGTAACAGTACACTTTACGCGGCTCTCTCTCTTCTTTCTTATTTCAGTTTATTTATATGGGAAATTTCTTTTTATAGCAGCTCCTATAGCTCTCCAATCCCAGACAAGATATTGCAAAGCTAGTCTCATTTGCATTTCTATATTCTGAACCCCCAGATCATCTAGCATTTCCCTTAAACTGTGTTTCCAAATTCATGGATGGCCTTTTGTCTTCTCCCTTAATTAAAGCTATGTAAAGACAGATTAATTTTGTCCTTAAGACTTAGACCTCAAATTATGCCTGGGAAATAGTGAGTGTTGAATAAATGTTTGATGAGTGAATCAGTAATAGAGAACCAACTTTTTTGTCTTTATTCAAGTTAAATTTAAGTCAACGGCCACTGAAAGTTAATAAATCCTTTTTTTTTCCTTATTGATTTCAAAACCTTTCTGCCATATCAGATTTCTGTCATTCTTCCTGCTCTCGGTAACCTCTTTGATTTTTAAAGATAGATTTCTATTTTGAAATGTCCTTTTTTTGGTCTTTGTCTTAAATAATCAGTTTTATCCCAACTAAATAAAAGGTAAAAAGTCCTGCCCTTGTGAAATATTTATACTTATGGGTGTGGGAAGACCTTTGCAGCATCAACAACAAATATTCTGAATGACCTAACAGGGCACTATTTCATTGCTTTTTTATTTGCTCAATCACTCAATAACATTCACTATGAAAGGGCTTGCTTGCCTGTATTACATCTTCCCTCTTCCCTGACTGACCTCTTGCAGCTTCCCTGTATTTTTGTTTACAGTTTCATGCCTTTCTTGCTTATGCAACATTTTATATTGAGTGGTGACTACTGTTTCCTTGAATAATTCCATCAAACCACTGTTAATAAGAATTGAAAGAAAGTTCTCTTATACTAGTAATTTTTCCATTCCAAATAGAAAATTATTATAAAGAGGATAAACATAGTTACATATATTAAAATTATTTTTGGTTATGACTTGACTCAATTACTGACCTTTGTTGGTGTTCAAAAGCTGACATAGTGTGTGCTTCTTACTTTAATAATTTTTATTATATTGCTCAAAATTTCAGTACATATTCTTACTTGCAAACATAGAAAAGGTCTTATTTTATTTAAAAAAGTAGGATTGTAGTAAAGACAGATAAATTGCAATATTCTGGAGGGCTATACATATGGAATTACGTGCTTATTTTCTTTCAACTAAACAAATATTTTGCCATGTAAGAAGATTCCAATTTCTTTGTGATTTATCATTTATATGATTATAAATGCACTGTAAAGCAAGTCCACATAAGTTTCAAAATATGGAATGAAGACAAACCTCAGTACAGTTTACGTGAGGAGAAATGGAACAGAAGAAATTCAGATGAACAAAAGTTAAGATTTGAGATATGTTGCTAGGGTAAAAAAAAAGAGGAACTTGATGGACAACAGTATGAGGTACTTGGACATGAACCTGAATGAAAACCTTTTTTTTTTATGGCTTCATGTCATGCTGATATTCATGTTATGAGCTACAGGCACTTTGCCAATTGGACCTAAACTCTAAATCATCCTATTACTATGGCTACAGTCTTACAGCTTCTCTGCTGACCCTACAAGTTTATGATAGCTTATCTCTGCCCTTTACAGCACACTGTTAATGGGGTCAATTCTTCATGCCAGGCAATACTTTTAAGTCTTTTTAAAGAATGTCAATCTGTCCATGTTTTATACCTATAGATGTCTACAAAAAATTATAACTTTCTTTTCTTATCTGCAACTTCATAACAATCCCACAAAGGAATTAAAGAAGAAAGAGATGATCAAAGTTATGGAAAAATAGGAGATTAAGTTCCAGCCTTTTTAAAGATCACTGTCCATATTTATTTATTAATGCCTGACACAACAAAATGTTTACAGCATTATGTTATCAAAGAAGTAATACCACTTTTCAAAAATGTATTTCCCATTGAATTCAATCCTATTTATTAAAAAAATGCCAAATAGCATTGTTGCCATAACACAGAATAGACACGGTGATAGAGCCAGATCACTCTTCTGAGGAGCTGGATTGTGAGATAACAGAATAAAATGAGCTCCCAAACAGCTATACTATACAAGAGGAAAATCCATGCGTACATCCAATGAGTTTTTTTTTTTTAATTTTCTGGTCTTTATTATTTCAGCTATTATGATTTTATTAAATGGGACAAAGTTGATTAAATAAACGCTATTTATCCATTTTTCATTGATTTTGGTATTAGCAGTTTAATTTTAATATATTTTCCTAGATCTCCAACGCTTTCTCCTTAGGTTGTTAATTTTTTTTCTTCAAAACATTTGTCACTGCCATTCATTTTTATTGGTTTAATTTGCTAATTATATGCCTTACCATCTCCACTGTAAAACTTTTGACAGATTTTGTTTTGTTCACTCCAGGATCTCCAGTGGCTAAAAAAACATCTATTACATATTAAGTGATTAATACACATTTATTTAATAAATGGTTTATGAATGAATAATGCATGGTTAGCTGGAATGAATAGCTGGAAGAACCACTGAGAACTCATAAAAATGGTTAATTCTAAGGAAGATGATTGGAGGATTAAAAAAGAAGGAAAATAAAACTGCTTTCTCTTTTACAAATTAGTTAGGATTTTGCTCATTTTGTTATTATTTTGTTGTTTTTGTTAAGCACTATTAGTATTTGCAACTAGTTTCAAATAATAAAATTCTGTGGGATCAATGTAAATAAAAATATGTATTTCAGATAAACATCAAATATTGTTGATTTAAACTAAAATGTTTACACACACCAAAGCAATTTGTTTTTCTTTTCATTTATGATGAAAAAATTTATATCAATATTAGCTAACTGGACTCAATTTAGATGATCTCAATTTTGTTGACAACATCTAAAGCACCTTAGTCAGAAGACAGTTGAACATATGCCTTCTCTCCACCAGGAGTGAGCAGAATATTGAACTTGACCACCAGCCTGGGTCACTGGAAGGGGGTGAAGTGTGGCTCTTTCTGTGTGTTTCTGTGGATGGTTTCAGTTCTACTTTCTTGACTTTAAAATCTTTTGCTTTGACTTCATCTTTGGGGGGGACAGGGTTTCATTCTTAAGATTTGGTGCCATCTTTGTGAAAAGGCTGAATTTTTTTTTTTTATTTTTCAAAATAATCATGGCTCCTATAATTTGAAGATATAATAGATAACCTTCATAATTATTAAGTACATGTGTACTTATACATTGATAAAGCTGCCTCCATGTTTAACTTTTCAAATGACACATTAAAAAGCTGAAGCAAATTTCTTCTTTTTTTTAACTGAAATACATTCAACATATAATATGACCATATTATATGTGTATAACAGTTGATTTGATACTTTCATATACCATAATATGATTACCATTGTAGCCACAGCTAGAACCTCTATCATGTCACCTAATTATCGTTTCCTTGTTATGATAGGAATAGTTAAAATCTAGTCTCTTAGCAAGCCTATTGATTATAATACAATATGGTTGTCTATATTCCTTATACTGTACATTAATCTATAGGACTTATTCAATATAACATTAAAGCAATCTCTGTATAAGCAAATAGCATAAGCAAACTTACAATTGCAGAAATGGTATTTATTCTTTACACACAGTTCAAAGAGTATTAACTATAATTTTCTTATTAGGTCCTCTTATGAATAGTTTAAAAGGAAATATGACATGTAGAAATTGGTGTCATTAAAGATTCAAGACTTTATTTTTGTATATTTTATGTTTTTAAAATGTGGCTTATTTTTAATGTACATTAAGATAATAAAACATCATTCTACACAAAAATTTGTATGTACATATGTATAAAATTATGCATTCCATAACATTTCAATTAGAACTAATGTGAGTTGAAAGCTATTATTTTAATCACAACTTGCCACTAAAGTCTTCCATACCCCTTATAAAAGTTTTACTCTTACACTTTACTTTTCTTTACTGATTGTTTTTCATTTCAATGACAAATTCATTTTCCAGTTGCCTTAGGCTATAATATTCCTTCAATTTTCCTTTCAAAAAAAAGCGGGCAAATTTAATATCAGTGCATTAATACCAAAGAGCTTTACTGGCATAAGCCAACCTTCATTAACATGGGATGCATCCATTCATTCATTCACTCAATTATTCTTTACTTTCTTCATGTAAAAATTTACGCTTTAATTCTTTCATTCAATACACCATGATCTTTTTCTGAAAGGAGGACATATTAATAGTGACTGAAATTATATAAAGAAATTATCATAATGTTCTGGGATAACTGTATTCAGCACATGTTATAAGTATACAGGCACTGAGGCAGGAATTAGGACATATGCTAGAGGAATAGTAAGAATTTAGCCTGCTGGTGAGAAGTAATAAACTGGGAATATTATATGTGACTGATAGGGAGAGTTACAGTAACTAGGTTCCTGCAAGTCTCAGTGAAGAGTATATTTTTTTCTCAGAAGAGAATTATGGTCTGACCTATACTTTCAAAGGATAAATTTGAATGCTATATGAAGAATATAGCAGTGGGGATAGATAAGGACTAGGATAGTCATAAAAAAAAACTCAAAAAACTAAGCTCAGGAGGCCAAGGCCTCACAGAAAATGGGAAGAAAGACAGTGATTTTAACACACCAACAAATTCAAGTGTAAATTATATTTTCGCAGACAAAAGAGGTCATGAATATGAAATAATTCTAATATAAGCAGTAATAAAGCATAATAATAGCTATTGTTTAAACTGTACTTGCTCCATAGTAAGAAAATTTATATACATATTAATTTGTTTGTTTCTACAAAGAGCCATTAAAGCTAAGGGCACAGTTCTCCATCCTGCCAAGTCTGCTCAAAACTTCAGAAGTCAGCCACAAGTTCAGAGATCCCCAGAGCCACCTTTACTGCTCATTTGCTGGCTGTAAAGTTGGGGATTCTCATAACTACCCTCAGGTTCCATAATTCTCTAGAACAACTAACAGAACTCAGGAAAACATTGTAGCTATGATTTCACTTTTATTATAAACAAGGATGCAAGTCTAAACCAGCCAAAGGAAGAGATGCTTAAGATGGATTCTGGAACCAGGAGGGTTGCAGTACAAATCCTCTATGTCCTACAGGATATGTTACTCTGCAGGCACTAATGTGTGCCAATGAACAAATGGAGAATTACCAAGCTAAGAAGCTCACCCAAACTTCACCATCAAGGAGCTTTATTGAGACTTCATTGCCTAGTCTTTATTAACTGTTATTGAATTACTATCCCACTCTTCCGAGAGGTCAGTGAATATTTATTTTCACTCTAAAAACTAAACCACACTTTTAAGTGGTTAAATCCTATCCATTTCATAGTATATCAGCATTAACAAGTTCACTCTGTGACTGATAAAATGAGACAAAAATAAGAGCATTTAGTCATCATATCTGAATGGAAACACAAGTTAAAAGGCAGTATAACTATAAGAACCAACCAAACCCCTTTGTGAGCAAATAGAATGGACTCTTATATTCACTGCTAAGACCAATTAGCCTTAGTTCCATTCTGTAACTAACTCATGGAGTACTCGATCTTAGAATTCCCTTGCTTCCTGAAAGTGTCCAACCCAGAATATAAGGCTTAGAAACTCCCCCAAATCACTCCATAGAGTGCAGAACTTAAAAAATATCCTTAAGTCCCAGGGGTACTATATACCAATTAAGTAAAGATATCTGGGGATGAGTAATTAGTAATTTTTTTTACGGTCTACAAGGAAGCCAAGTTTGGGAATTACAGAACAGTTTCCAGGAAGTATTGAATCATGTCTTATTTGGTTCCTCTATATTCCTCTTATAAATGAAACCATTTGATATATTTTTTTTCCTTCTGCCTTATTTCATTGAGCATGATCCTTTCTAGCTCCAACCAGTTTGCTGTGAATGGCATGTTTATCTTTTTGATTGCTGAATAGTATATTTTTGTATATTAAAAACAAGTAATTGTTTTTATCATTCAACATATAGTTGCACAATTCTTGGCAAGATTTGACTTTATTATGTGGTAAAATGTCTGGAATATTATATAACTTACAAGATTATATAGCATTTCATGTGCAATAGTTATTTCACTTCTCAAATCTTATATAAAAACTATTGAGATGGATAGTGTTTAGCATCTAAAAGAGGATATTAGAGAGTTAGACAGCAAATGATAAATTTAGAACAGTAATTCACATAATCTGGTCCCAGTACCAGCAAAACTACTATTACATGGACACTAGTTTGAGATGCAGATTCTTGGACCCCATCCTAACTAAATGGAGCAGAAATTTTGGAATCCAAGAATCTGTGTTTTAATATCCTCCAGGCGATTTGAATAGCAGGACAAAATTAAAAGCCATTTATTTAGAACAACTCTTCATGCATGTGGACCATAATAAAAGGTTAAAGAATATTTTTTAAGATGTAAAATCATGGCTTCATATTTAAATGATAAACATGTTTCAAAGGTTTTACTCCGCACATTAGTTAGTGGAAAAACAAACATTGGTGAAGCTATCTATTTATAGTTAAATTATGATGAAATTCTTAGTTACCTAGAAAAACAGTTAATGCTAACAAGGCCATAAAATGTAGACTTTAGAGTATCTGTTCCACTAGAAAGAAATTATTTGCATTTCTACAAGACAAAATGCCCCTGGGGAGTTTTGAAATAGCCTAGGAAATAGAAAGTCACACCCAATACTATACTATAAAAAAAAAAAAACCACACACACAGTAATATTTTCTTGCTTAGTTCCAAGTTTTAAATCATTTTTATTACATGGTTATTAAAATAACTATTCATTACATTGTTTAAAAAAAGAAGGGATTGCCTCAGGAATTCCTTTGTCACTTGAGGTGATCAAAAGAGGTAACATTGGTCCCTTATCAAACATTACAAAAAGGAGATCCAAAGAACAAATATATTGATACATTAACTTGATGTATTATGTGACAGTCAGGCAGTAACCAAAACAAATAAATATATGGCCTTTAAACTTTAAAGTGTGACTAAAGTTGCAGCTGAAAACTATTCTGTTACAATATGCATTTGCAGGTAGCTGGGTAAGAGCAAGACTGAAATATTAGATCAAGAAAGACTAGCATAATCTTATAGCTTGACTAAGATTGGCAATGATAGACAATGATTATTTTTGCATCATTGAAAGAGATAAAAATTTCCTCTCTACAACAAAATGCCATCTCCAAATCCAGTCCATATCTACATAGTGTGCTGGAAGATGATCTTTGCAGTTATATATCTTGTAGTTGTGTAATTTTTCTCTCATTTAATCCAGATGGTTCAACCAGAAGTAAAAACCACATAAGTAATTTGGGAACATCAAATGCATGACAACCGTAGCATGCTAGTTACATTAATGGAGATGCGGCTTTGTATTGACTACTCTTAAAAAAGACTTTTTTGTTCAAGTCAGTTTTAGGTGCACAGCAAAAAGAGGAAATTCCATATATTTCACACATACCTCCTACTCCTATATGCTTAACCTCCTCCATTATTGTCAATCCCCCATGAGTGGTACATTTGTTATAATTGATAAACAAACCGTGAAATATCATAATCACTCCAAGTCCAGATGTTACATTATTACTTACTCTCGATGTTATATATTCTATATTTTTGGACAAATATATGATGACATGGATTCATCATTATGGTAGAGACAGTGCCTTCATTGTCCTAAAAGTCCTCTCTGCTCTATCAACCTCTTTCTCCATGCTAAACATTAGGGATTTCTATTCTTTTTACTGTCTGCACAGCTTTGCCTTTTCTGGAATGTCATATATATGGAATCACCAACTATGTAGACTTTTTGTTTGAATTCTTCACCTAGCAATCTATATTTAGGCTTTCTCCATGTCTTTTCATAGCTTAGTAGCTCATTATTTTTTGAGGAATCTCCACACTGTTTTCCATAGTGGCTGTAGCAATTTATATACCTACCAACTGATAATAAGGTCTCCCTATACTCTACATTCTCTCCAACATTTGTCGCAGCTTGTCATCTTTTGGATAATAGCCATCCTCATAGGTATATGATGATATATCATTGTGGTCTTCATTTGTATCTTCCTAGTATTAAGGATGATAAACATCTCTCTCATGACTGTTGGCTATCTTATGGTTCCTTAGAAGTGTCTATTCAGACACTTTGCCTATGTTTTAATAAGGCTGTTAGTTTTATTGTTTTTGTTGAATTTTGTGAGTTCTTTATGTTTGCATCTTAACTCCTTGTCAAATGTATGATGTGCAAATATCTTCTCCCATTCAATTGAATGTCTTTTCCTTCTGACGACAGTTTCTTTTCCTGTGAAGAGTCTTTTTAGTTTGATGTAATCTTATTTGTTTATTTTTTTGCTTTTGTTTGCCTTGCTATTGAAGACAAAATCCCAAGACAGTTCTAAGGACCATGTCAAGGAGCAAATCAGTTATGTATCAGTTATGTATTCTATGTGTTTTATGGATTTGGGTCTTACCATCAAATAGTTATCCATTGTTTAGTTAATTTTGTGTAAGGTGGTAAATGGTGCTTTAATATTATTCTTTTGCATGTTAATTGAATATATTTTCCTTGCTCCATTGTATGCTCTTGACCCACTTAATCATAAATTGGTTATTCATGTATGTGTGGGTTTATTTCTGGGCTCTTCAATTCTGCTTAATTGATCTAGATGTCTGTTTTTGTGCCAGTATCATGATGGTTTGATTACTATTGTTTTGTAATATACTTTGAAGTTGGAGAGTACAATGTCCCCATTTTTGTCCTTTTTTCTTGAGATTGTTTTTGCTCTTCAGGGTCTTCTTCACTTTCAATTTTTTTTTCCTGTGTAGAATGCCACTGGGATTTTTTTTTAAGATTTCTTTATTTATGCAAGCAGGAGCTGAGGTACAGGCGAGAGGTGTGGGCAGTGAAAAGATTCTCCAGAGACAGAGTGGGGAGCAGAACAGGCAGATTGACTGAAATACCCTGCTGAGGAGAGCAGAGGGGAGACAGGAGAGGTCCACTGCACCATGTGGGTCACCTTCCTGGCAGGGGATCTAATTCATGCTGCAGTAGTTGAGGATAGCTTCACAGTGCTGATGCTTAACACTTTGTGCCACCAGGGAGGCCCTTCAACTGGGATCTTGACAGGGATTGCATAAAATCTGAATAGTGCTTTGGGTAAAATGGTCATTATAACAATGTTAATTATTCTAATCCACAAGCACAGGATATCTTTCCATTTTTTTCATCTTCAATTCCCTTCAGTAGTGTTTTATAGTTTTTAGTGTATATTTCTCTCAACTTACTTAAATTTATTCTAAGGTATTTTATTCTTTTCTTATGTAATTATAATGGGATTATTTTCTTCATTTTTCTCTCTGATGGTTCATTGCTTACATATAGAAATGGAACTGATTTGAATTTTGCTTGTTGATTTTGTAGACCGAAACTTTACTGTATCATTTATTATTCCTGGTAGTTTTGTCATGGAGTCTTGGGTTTTCTATGTATAAAATAATATTGAGATGCAATTCTTATCTTTGTTCCTCCATAGGAATGGTATTTTATCTCTGTATTCCTTAAAAACATTTTTTCTATGTTTTAGATTTTTTGTAGTCTGAAAATGATATGCCAAGACAAAACAGAACATGCCTCTGATTCTAATGACACAGGTGATCTGCAGAAAAAGCAGATGCCCTTCACACCAGCATTGCATATGTGTCTGATGCAGGACTTGGAGGAACTGAAGATGTCCAATGTCACACAGACAAGCTGTGGGTTCATGAGCACAGCAATGTGAGAAGCCACTGGAACAGCAACCATGTGTCAAACTGTCTGTGCTGGGGCCATGCACTCACCTTCTTCAGGTAATGACTTCAACTTCACTTATTCCTTCCAATCTCATTTCAATATCTGTGTCTAGTCCTAAACATGCAGGAAAGGTGGCTCTGGAAAATCTCATTTTCTGGTTTGCTCTCCCCTCTGCCTGGAGAGTTCCATCACCTCAATTCTGTCTCTTCATTGAGGTACTTCCAAATTCCCACAGAAAATCCTTTTCTAAATCCACAACTTGTTTTAAATGTCTTTTCTACTAAATCTTGTAACAAACTGTGCAAATATCTGTCACACTACTTTGTATCATATTTATAAATTATTTACTACCTTAAGGTTCACTCCAGTAAATATGTTACATAAAATTCTGCAAAAATTATTCATTGAAGAAAGAAATGAAGAGCATTTAGCATATAATACATTTTATGATGTTTTACTTATCTGCCATTCCAACTGTGTATATATATATATATATATATACACACACATATACTTTTAGAGAGAAGTGTTGACTAGTCTACTAGTGTCTCTCTATTCATAGCATCTACTAAAAGCCAGGCCATAAGATGTGTTCAGTCAATTTGGTTCAACAAATGATTTTATACACATCATTATCTTCTGGTCTAACTGTGGGAGAAGTCTTCACTGACAAATGTGTACATTTTCCACATGTTCACCCTGCTAATTGGTCATCTAGTCAGAAGGTAGCTAATAAGTGCTAGTTGACAATATTTCAGAGTTATATTAAAATCAATATATAAATTATGCCTGACAATTCCAGATTCCTGATGTGTTCAAGGGTAGAAATTTCTTGAATGTCATGAGGAATTTTAATGCATATATCAGACTTATCAGAAAACCAAATCATTGATCATCTTTATAATCCCCACAATGACTGACTCTAACTTATGCACAGAGGCAGTTACAGTGGCTGTCACAAAACATGATCAATCATTTAAGAATTAATTTCAGTTAAATGTTCACAGATAAATTAGATCACTTTGCCATTTGGATAACTGTTTTGCCTCATCACTTTTATGGATTCTCTTATGTATGTTTTCTGCCTACAAATTTGACTGAGTGGAACAAACCATTAGAGACACAGTCATACATTCACATCTTAGGGGGAAAATCATTAAACTATTCACCAGCTGAATGCAATTTAGCATCATGCAAGTTTACTAGGCAACACATTTATTCAGTCTAATGCACTGTGTTCTGATTTCTAACAGCAGAAGTCAGCTGATTTTCACAGTCAATAACAATTTACAGATAAAAATCAATCTGTTTTACTTGACCAGATTGCAAAACATCTTACCTATATTTTTATTTCTGTGTTTTTTCCCAGAGCAAATACCTTTAAAATCTCAATTTTAATTCTTTGTGAAATATTTTAGTTACCTTATTTTTTCAGGAATCACTTCTCTGTCTTTCTACTTCTCATCCCCTTAACTATTTGGAATTTTTCTGTTTATAGTTTTTAATCAAAAATCTTATTTAGGATACTTTAAAGAGAAGCTTATACAACTTTCATTTCTGACTATGACAGACTGTCAATAATCTGTCAAACAATCTCCCTCTGAAAGCAGAAACTATAAATGATGCATAAAATATAAAAACAAAAACAGCAAAATCATTGCTTGAAGCCATCAGAGAATAACCAAGATCAGCAAGACTTGAGTGAACAAATTTCAAAATAACATAAATTTCTTAAAGTTCATTGGAAAAGGTCTTTACTTTTTCTTTAGTGATGAAGGTTACAAAGGTGATAGAAAGCAATAGTTCAGATTCTGTGGCTACCTCCCAGAACAGAAAACAAAAAGTGCAGTTTTGGCTTATCCATGCAGGAATCAGGGAGCCAAGATCCTGGAGGTAAGGAAAACACATGCATTCTGCTTGGCTTCTCTCCTCACAGCACTTACAGACATGCAAACAAATGAAAGTTGAAGTCAAAAAGCCAAATAGAAAGAGAAAGAAGCCAAAAGATAAGGGAAATTTTTGGCAGACTTGCTGTGTGAAGGAGATAAAATTATGAATTAAGAGCCAATCACAGTGAAATATGCTAGCAAATGTCCCTGCCTTTCACTAGTGACCTCTAAAAGACACTTTAGGAGTAAAAGTAGATGAATAGATAAGAACTCAATAATTTAAAATCCTACCTCAAATCATTTAGTGTCAGATTGGTGTGAGATTATCTGATCTATTTGATTGATTTACCAAAAGTATCCTCTCTGAGGGAAGATGACATCACCTAGATTTCTCCAGTGTTTTCCTGTATGGTGATCTAAAATTAGCAGTGCATGCCTACAGACAGGATTGAAAAGAAATATGGACATAGAGACAATAAAAAGTAAGAGATAATATTGGAATTTTTACACATAAGCATTAAGATAATTTATATGTATATATGCATTAAAATAAAGACAATGTTTAGAAAATAAAGCTGTAGATTTTACTAGAGCAATAGATTCTGTATATATAGAAACTCAAAAGAAACTTCTCAAACTAAAAGTTGCAATGGATAAAATGAAGAATTTAGCAGATGAATTTAATTGTTAAGGAGAGCATATTATAGAACTGAAAGACAGGGTCTTAGAAAATAGGAAGACTGAAGAATTAAAACAAAAAAGGAGGAGAAAATACACACCCCCCCAAAAATAATATGATAACTACATGCAACTTAATAAAAGAGCAAACATTTTGTCTTAAAGTCCAAGCAGAAAAATAAATAAATAAAGCAGAACAGGGAAGAAAGCAGGATTTAAGACACAGTATTGGAATTTTCCAAAAATTTGAAATATGTCTTCTCCTGTAAGATAGCAAGTCCCAGAGTCAAGAAGTTCTAGAGGTTCATTTAACAACTCTTGCAGGCATGTGCCATGTAGTCTGTGTGATACCTTCTTGTGATATTTGAAATTGTCATGATGCAATTGTTTTTTTATCTCTCATGATCTTCTTTCCAATCACATTTATGGCATCAACAAATATTGTGCACAGTTGTAAATAAGAATCATCATAACACAACTAACTGACAATCCATGTGACTGCTTCTTATTGTGGACAAGAATAAATGTTTTGAGATAAAGCTTGACATCTCCTTTATGTAGCTAATAGTATAATAACCCACTGTGGCACAGAGAGAAGAGAAAAATTGATTCCTAACCTATGATAGTAATTAGCTTTTATGCCTGAGAATAAGGATTTATAACAGCTCTTAAGAGTTGTCTGAAGCCAGTGGGAAAGAATCATTAGAATGTCTACTGTAATGGAGATTTAGTGGGACCAGTCAGAAACCTGACACTGTATATATTGAGTGCACATGTGATATGTATTATTTTTGTCCATAGTTTATTTATTAAAAATTTATATGCCACAAAATGAAGAGAAAATAAATTTCCTTATTGGAGACTTAGAAATTCCCTTTAGATGAGTGTTTTCAAAAATATTTTGTAAGGGGGTTGCAATTGTATGGGGAATATAAAAATTTAAAAATATACAAATAAATAAATAAGTAAATGTTTTGCATTTAAGTTTGTGATAATTAAATATCTCATGGAATGCACTGTTTCACCATGATCCTCCAATTACTGGATATAAGACTTCTCCAACATTGTATAATGTAAGAAATATGAAGATACACCTATCAAACATCCCTAACATGTTAGTATACTTTTTGACTATTTCTTTGGAACTCACTATATACCCCTTCTTATTTGGTTTTTCTCATCTTATTTGGAAGGCTAATCACAAAGGCTATTTTAAGTCCTCTGATTTTGACTGAGTTTTGGTCTTGCTCCATTTGACTTCTCACAATCAGTGAGAAGTGCAAATAATCACATGTATTTGCTTGATAGTGTCAAAGAAAACAAGCATCTCTGGTAATCTATTACCTTTGTAATTCATAGCTATGTCCCTTTAATTGAGCATACCAAATTGTGTTCTACAGTTCTTGGTAATCTCTTGTTGAGACAAAGTTTTAAAATGTGTGGGTGGGACTTACTTGGTAACATCTGTGTTTAGCTGGAAGTCTCCGCCTATAACTCAGGGAAGTTCTAGTTCCCACCAAGAAGAAATATTAGACAAAATGTTAGAAAAAACTGAGAAGCAAAACCTTTATGTGTGATTATACTGCTCTTGTAAACTAATTAGGTGTGTCATTTTACACATTGTGAAATGTGTTTGGTTTTTAAAGTTTACTCTCTGACATACGGGATGAATTGTGAGACACCAATAAATAAATCAAGTGTAAATAAACATATAGCTTTTAATCAAAGCTATAATACTCCAGTGCTACACAAACTTAGCATTAGATTTGGGAAATAACATTAAAATATTTCTGGAAAGTTGAGAAGATAAATAATCACTTTAGCAAGTTGTATGCCTCTGACCAGTAAGGACAGTCACACAAAAATGCAACTTCCTTTCAAAGAATTTAGACTGCGAGAGAGACACAATGAACAGACAATCACAATTCAGTTATAGAGCGCTGTGTATGGTAGAGCTAAGCATATTGTGCTTTGGAAATATAGTAGGAGTTTGGGAACTTGGGGTAGGAGGATGATGAATATGTTGACTCTTATAGAATAAGTTGCAGATAGGTACATGTACCCATGCAAGGATACAGCTTAAGAAAGGCCTGCAGACAATGGAGCCCATTATTTGATGGGCTCCAGTTGGTCAAGTACCTAGAGAGCAAGATTTGACAAAAAAAGAAACTGTGTAAGCAGAACAGATTGAGAACGAGTGTTATTCTAATATAATAATTAACATGGTTTTATATTGCAGGGGAAATGTGAGAATGGCATGCTTGGATTTGCATTTAAGGAAGAACATTAAGTTGACAATGTGAAAAAGATATGCTCAGATTTGTGTGAGCATGCACACAACAAACACTCTTTTACATAATAAGGATAAAGTGATTTAGAAATGACAGAGCCAGGATTAAAATCAATGCAACTACCTTCCCATATTTTATTTGAAACACGTTTTTATCTCTTTGAAAATGCAATGAACTATTTATATGCCTTCCATATGAATGAACATATATCATTATCTGTAAAGTCTTAAAGTGGTAGAAGCGGCTATCTCTATGGTAGGCATAGTATTACTTCACTCACCAAGTGAGGAAATGCAGTTTGGGAGAGAAATAACTTGTCTAAGGCCACAGAGGATGGGTGAGACAAAGCAGCATCTAAGGTCTTATGACTCTCAGTCCAGAATTTTTTTGTACTAAGTCTCATTACAGCAAAAAGTTTATCCACATATGTAGAGAATTACAATGCACCATCTGATCCTAAAAGAAAACCTCCCATTCTTTTTCTGATAATGTAACATTCCTTTAAGAAGTCTACTTCCCAATATTTATAAGCCAACCAATCTCTTTAATCATCTGTATGTTTTCTCTTTTTGTTTGTGTGCATATGTGTGGCAACATCCATTTGGAAATCAACTACACAATGAGAGTCAAAAAAAACTACCTATATTTCTTGTAACCATATCATGTCATGTTTTTCCATAAAATAATTCAAAATAGTTTATTGTCAAGTATTACAACATCTTGAGAAGGTTATTAGGTTGGTGTTTCTAAGTATCTAATAAAATTTTAGAATACCTTTTTTTTCAAAATCTCCTACCAGAAATTTCAAAATTGCCTTTCAGTTCTCATTACACCAGAGCCAGTTCTTAAAATATACAGTCCTCTGATTTTCATCAACCAGAGTTATGTTCTCTCTTTGATGACAACATATAATTTAAAAATGTTATTTCCATTGGAAAACTACATTAAAATCATTTTATACATATTCTTTGGAGGCTGCTTTCACTTTCCTGGATTATGAATCCATCTCATGGATATATAGCAGAATTATGTCATAATCTATCTCAAGGAGAATTATGAGTTTAATAGGTTTTATTGTTACATTATGAATATGTTGATGTTATTTTCCTTCTAAATTTTATTCTTTGAAAATATAGCTTCTACATATTTTCCCAGCCAAATTAAATTTATCGGTAACTAACAGTAGGATGACAAAGTACCATTTAAAGTACTAATTGTGATTTTTGCCAAGAAGGAATATACATAGGAGACAGTATAGAATTAAAAGTGAGGGATCAGAAGCAGAAACGGAATATGAGGTAGCATATCTTGGAAATAAACTAATGATTCTTACATGTCCATGATGATGAGATCTCTTGGGGTGTAATTTCATCCTAGGAAGAATCTCAGAATGCTATTTTAGACTCCCAGTTCCTAGCCCCCATAAAATATTCACAGCTCCTTATAAAATAATGCAATAATATGGAAATGCACAATTAATAATTAAGAAGTGAAAAATGTGCTACAAATCACAACAGCTCTAGTGTATGAACATTATTTCCTTGTATAACTAAAAGCACATAGATTGTACGGAGAATCATTTATACCCTCACACAAGAATGATCGGTTGGATTATTATTTGATGAGCCACACCTTCCTCTTAGATATTGATATCAAGAAGAAGGTGAGTACTCCTTTCCAAATTTGACTTCAATAATAAAAAGTGATTTTGTCGGCATGCACCCGTTTAAATGTCACCCTTGGTAGCTTCTCAGAGTGGCCCATAGTATGTAATGAACCATGAGACAGCTGCCAGATGGTTTACAGGTTTATTCATTACCAGAAACAATCACAGTTTATTAACAAAGAAGAGGAAAAAATAAAAACCAAGTTGGCTTTAAAGCAAAGGGTGAGCTCTATTAATGAAACAGAACGCCAGGAATCTTCACTTTTCTCTATGTCGATTTTGTACTCAAATGTCCAATAGATAATTATTGAGTGTAGTGCCAGTGCCAGTAATTCTTCTGACTAGATATTTTCAGTAGCGGACTTTTATGTTTTAATATATGCTGATTTCCAGCCAATCATGATCAGCCTTCCATGTGAATGAACATATGTCATTATCCTTAAAGGTATTATGTACTGCATAAAATCAGAGTAGGGTGATGGTGTTCAGGGGGAATACAAGCAAAGAAAAAATATTTTAATCTCAAAAGTCTGCCACATCATAGATCATTCTTATTTAAATCCAAGAAGTTGGGATTTTCATTGACTGTACTATAATTTTTTCAACCAATCCAGCAGTAGAAAGCGGACCTTACATCTTGGATTTTTTTCCCTCATATAAACAGATAAATGATTTTCTGAGTCTTCTGTAATCTTTTCAGCATACAGGAAGAAATACTTTTTCTTGCATATTTTTTCACATTGCCCTTCACATATTTCCATTATGGTCTAGAGGCACTCATTGGCTCAAGGTCATTTATTTCCCCAGGAATGGGAAAACATAAAAAAGACATCATTATTAAGTTAGCACTAGGTTTAATGTTCAGATTATGCTAAATCCAGGGGAAATTCTCATTGAAATTAAAAGATAATAATAATCAGAACTTCTGAAACTTTCTTTACATTTTTAATCTATGTTTAAAATTAATATATTTTTTTTAATTTTCAGGAACTCAGTCAACATTTTTATAAGAAAAAAATTTGTGATGGCTATAGATTTAGAAAAGTGATTTTAAAAATAAAGCAGTAAAGACTTCAGGGAGTAGTTTATTCCTTCAAAAATATTATCTAGGGGCCTCCCTGATGGTGCAAGAGTCAAGACGCAACCTATGAAGCTATCCGCAGCCACTGCAGCACGAGTTCTATCCCCGGTCAGGGAGCAACCTACATGGCGCAGCAGACCTCTCCTGACTTGCCCGCTGCTCCCCTCAGCAGTGTATTTCAGTCAGTCTGCCTGTTCTGTTTCCCACTTAGTATTTGGTGAATCCTCTCACTCCCCCCCCCCACACACACACCTCTGGCCTGTACCTCAGCTCTTGTATGCATGAATAAATAAATCTTTTTTAAAAAAATTAAAAAAATGATACTTTCTAGGAACCTAAAAAATGCCCATTCTACTTAGGGTAGATGCAGCAGTCAGCAAACAAACATACATTTTCCTCTATGAGAACTTTCATGTTGGAAGGAATACAATAATAACATACTGCATAGTATATTAATGAGACAAGGCATTATGAAGAAAATCAAAGGTGGATAAGTGGATGAAGAATGTGGTGAAAAAGTTCCATTTTGTAAAACATAATAATAAATCAAACCCTTTTTGATAAGGTGGCTTTTTAGCAGACATGCCAAAGAAGTGAGGAATGAAACAGATATTTGGGGGAATAAATTTCAGCAACAAGTGCAAAAACTATTGGTGAGAGCGTGTTTGGCTTGTTCATAAAGAAATAAGCTAGTGTTACTTGAAAAGAAAAAGGGGAGTTTACTGGGTAGGAAAGGTATAGCAAACCACAAAGCCACTGGGACTCCCCTGGTGGCACAGTGGTTGAGCGCTGGGCTGCAAGGCTGCCTGCAGCCTCCGCAATGCCGGTTCATTCCCCGGCCGCAAGTGAGGGTCCCACAAAAAAAAAAATAAATAAATAAAAAATAGAAAACATGAAGCCACTGAAGGAGTCTGAGCCAGTAGATGACTTAGTTGATTTTGCTCTGACTAGGACTGTGGTTATTTCTAAATATGGGTCAAGAGTAACAGTTCACAAAACATTACAGTGGTCCTGGAAATTGATAGAGTAGAAATTGTAGGTGGAAAGGTGAGAACTGGTTAAATTCTGGATATAATTTAGAAAGAAAAAAAAGAAAATATTTGTTGGTGGATTGGATTTTTGAAGTCTAAAATAAACCCAAGAGTTTAAATTTGGACAACAGGAAAATTAAAGTTACAATTTACACCCATTTTACTCACAAGAAGAGTTTCCGCAACAATTAAAATTGGGTTGGTAAAAGTATGTCTATCATATAAACTTTTTCACTGACCACAATGAGAAGAGAAAGCAAAAATATTTTTTCCCTGAAAAGAGGGACTTTTTAACTCCAGAAACAGATATAAGTAACAGGGTTAGGTATAGGTAGTTGTCTATGAAGGGGCTCCATATAATGGATAATTCTAGGACAGTGTTGACTTGAATGTCAATTCCTGTGTTATAACCTGGACAGAATACAAAATTCTTAGAGAAGCAATGACTCCTTCATGATGCGAAAGTGGGAGAAGAGCAATGGCTAGGTGAGGGTTTTTAAACCTAAATAGGCCTGTACAATAAGAGCAATGGGTGAAGCACTGATGGAGACCAAGGAGCATGAAGGGTTCTCTTGAGATTTTGATGAAGAGCTCACTTAACTGGTGACTAGACCAAGTGGGATTGGGCAGAGAAATTTAATCCATCTCATTAGAGAAGAAATAGAGGTTATTTTTATAAATTCTTTTTTTTTAAAGATTTATTTATTTATACAAGCACTGGGTACAGTGAGAAGCGCCGGAGGGTGAGAGAATTCACCAGAGCCAGAGCGGGGAGCAGAGCAGGCAGAAGGACCAAAGTACACTGCTGAGGGGAGCAGCGGGCGGCAGGAGAGGTCTGCGAGCCATGTGGGACCCTCCTCCGGTGGCCGGGGAGCAGCCGGGGATCAGCCGGGAATCGAATGGGCACTGCAGAGGATGCCAGCAGCTTCGCAACACAGCGCTCAATCGCTGCGCCACCGGGGAGGACCCCTAGAGGTTATTTTTAAAAGGGAAATACTGACTGAATTATCTCAGCAACACTCTCCAGCATCAGGCAAATTAGAAAATTGCTACCTACTGAAATTACTGAGTTTACCAACAATTGTATGCTCTTGATCAAAACAAATGCTAAATAATAAATGAAACTATAGAAAATGAGATAAATACTATGAGTATGATCTGAAAATTAGAACATGCTCCAATGGTTAACACCTTCTGAGGATTTTGTTTGCGTAGGGTCTCAGATAAATACACTACAAGTTTTTAATATGTGATATTTAAAAGTCAATAAAAGAAATAGATATATCATTAATTATTACAAATCAGAAAATTGAAACAAATACAGGCTAGGGCACATGCTCAAAGTTTTACATCTAGCGGGACAGACTTGGTTTCAGAACCCAAGAAATCTAATGACATTTTTAATCACATTATGTGGCTTCTAATCAAGATTCATCAAAGTAGTGGATCCAGTAATGAATGTAACACTGAATATATCTTAAGAATACAATTTTAACTCCTAGCTTTATGAACTATATTGCATGAAGAGTAACTCTCCTTTTCGGAATGTGTTCTAAATTACTACTTTTCACAGCATTCACAAAGTATTATAGAGAATAATGAGAAAAGTCCTCAATGATAGCATTCCTACTCTATAGATAATGGGTTTAAATAAGTACCAGTGTGGAGTATATTATATATGAGTGTTGTTATTCTTGCTATTATTTTTAATTATGAAAATTAGTCTCTATTTCAGTTTGGTTGGGTTTTTTGGGTTTGTATCTCAGGTAACTCATTGAAATTCTGGTATTCTAAAAATATCACATTTAAGACAAGTTTCTGCCTAGAGGGATATTCAAATGTACTATTGATTACCTGTTGTAGCTTGTTTTAGGAGAAAGAACAAAGGCTTTGTAAACAAAATAATATCTAATATTTAATACCTTACTGTCTTCTGTTTCCTAATAAACTACTTAGAGTCTTAGAATATCACCTTCCTCCATTTGTATATCTACTATAAATAAAATTTATGAAATAGAGTACTATTTGTTATTAAAGGTGCTTAATAATACCTTTAATTACATATAAGAATACATGGTGACATTTATTTTATTATGTTTGAATATGATCATAACAAGTTTCATGAATTTATCCCATTGTATAAGTTTCAATAATTAGAGATCACAAATCTAAAATTATTACCTCTCCCAGTATCATCTTTATTAGTTTGATTAGTTATATATTAAATAAGTTTCCAGCTCACTGTTTCAATTTAGTTCTATAGCCAGGACGAGAGACACAAACAGACGTTAAATGCTTAGGTAAAGTAAGTAAGTAGTTATACTTTTGTAAATGCATTCTACGGCAGGTGGAAATGAACAACCTGCATGATTTCAAAGCAAATAGGATGACAATATTTAATGGGATTTAGGAAATCATGTGTTGGAATTTGACTCAATGTACCTTTGCTTGCAAACTAGAAAAACTCATCATTTTTGATGACATGTAATGGCTTACTGTGCTTAGTAAACTTGGTCTCTTTAACGCTCTGTTCCTCTTTTCCCCTTGTATTCAGTTAGTCACCAAGAGCTGCCAAAATTGTATCTCCAGGATTCTACAAATTTCTTTATGTCCAAAAACATTTTGCCCAGAGGGTAAGGCAAAAATATTTGGGAGAATATCTTCTCTTAAACTAAAGATATTACTACTTTTCTCTTGTACAAATTTTACATTTGATTTCTGTAATTTTAAATTACACCATTCAGTTCTTCAGACCTTTGTCCAGTTTCAATAATCTATGAATACATTGTAGTTTGCAGTCCTCAGGATATAAGAAGTCAATTTGCTACAGCCCATACAAAAGCTTTCAAACTCTTTGCTTTTGAAAGTCTTTTACCAACTAACCCTTAGTTCAAATGATCATGCCCTGCTTCTTTTTTTCTGAATGCTTCCATTAAGCAGAAATAACCCTGGCCATTAGATCATGGGTATATAGTAAACTTCCACATGAAATCAATTGTTGCTTTAGTTTAACCATTTAAAAGTGAGGAACATCCATGTGTACTAGATTTAATGCTTAGGGAAGTAATCTCAATTTATTTATTTTCCATTCGACTACAGACAGAGGGGAGCAGATGGTGAATGGTGATGACTCTATTGCCTCATTTCCAATATTCCTTAATCAATCTAGGAGTCTGTCATCTGGTTGGTGTTTCTAAGTTCTTTATGCTAAATCTATCTCTGCCCAGAGAACTTTCTGTTTATGCTTGCTTTAGATGTAATGGCAAGTTAATACAATCACAGCACCTCTTCCCTAAAGCTCTCTTATTAACATGAGTAGACTTCAGATTCTCTTTTCTAAATTTCCAGAATCAGTATTACATTATACTAGTATGTATATTGTTAGTGTGATTTTCTAGTGCCTATGAGTATTTTTCATCATCTTTTGCATTTGTTACAGAACGCTACTTGGAAAATAAGGGCAGCAATCCCAATATCTTCATCAGTGGAATCTCTATATTTATGGCGTACTCTAGGAAAAATAAAATGCAGACTAAATGTAATGAAGAGTTTGCTAAAAAACAGTATTTTTCACTACTACTGACATCGCATTATTTCTACAATCTATGTATCATGGCATTTTTCTATACATGTAACTAGAAAATAATTCATAAACATCTCAGCTTTATCTTTTTCTTTCCACCATTTTAATAAAAATGGTATAACTGGAGTATACACTGGGAATATTTGCAAATATATAAGTTTGAAAGGGAACTGATCAAGTCATAAGACATTTATTGATCTCTGATGAATTTCTCTGACTGCTGAAGTGAGTAAAACTTAGAATTTCTACTTAAGAATTTATAGCCCAATTTGGGGATATATACAATAAAATGCAAAATTTGAAACTGTCATTTGATCTTATACAAAGTGTTCTGGTAGGATATTTGAATTTCTATTTATGTGTGGAAAGAAAATGTTAAAGTAATGGCTAAAATATGTGTGTGGGTACAATTTGTGATTGGGAAGAGAGATACAAGAAAGTAAAGAGGGAGCTAAGGAAAAAAAAAAAAAAGCCCTCCCATATATTGACAACTAAATTACAGCGAAGGAGAATGACATTTCATTTTTGTGCTAGAAAGTTATGGAAGAACTGAGTTAGCTGAGGAACTTGGTTTGCAAAAAAATTATCAGAAGTTGCAAAATGTCAATGTTAGGTGGGTTAGCAGACAAATGGTACTAATGGGATATTTTGGCCTGATGTGTGCTATTCCAGGTGGAACAATTAAGTATTGCTTAAAACAGTTTTACACATATGCTTTATTTATGTGTTATAGTCAATCACAGTTCAGTCACATTACCTTCCTATTCACAACCAATTATCCCTGGATACAGTGAAATTTGTAGACTAAATTGAACCATCTGTTATATACATAAACTCTGAATTCTTTGAAATGTTTTCTACTCAGAAAAAAAAAAAAGAATGTTTACATTACTGATAGATTTGGGTGATTTGCAACAGTCATTTAAAATCTGTTTCTGTAAAACTGTGGTATATATAAAGCAAATGGATTTAGGAATGTGCTAATCATGCTTTCAAATTATTTTTCTTCCCTAGTGTAAGAATGATAGAGAGTCCTTTAAACAAGTTTCAAAGGACCACAATATCACTGGTAGTAGGCATAATGTGAAGGTATGTTTCTGTGGAGTTTTGAAACTCTAACCCCTGAAGATGCAAAATGTAAACCAACTTCAACTCACTAAACATAACTTTTAAAAATACAAACTTACCAGCTCAGCTGTTGATAAAAACATTGCTAAATGAAGCCTTAGAAATAATAACAGTGAGCAGAAAATGGTGAGAAGAAAATGAAATGATATTTAAAAGAGTAGTAAGTGTGACTTCTGCAAACATTATACCAAATCATTCACATGTGGGAAATTAGCATCACTCTTTCAGGTTCACAGCTCCAACTCATAGCTGGCCATTTGCCAAGTTTGTCCTTTTGACTGTTCTATTGAAAGTGTGTTTGCTCTGTACTTAAAGGAGGCAGTATGAGTATAAAGTGTAGTGGGAGAAGTAAAGGATTAAGTTTTACCTGGATCCTGCTTGTAGGGTAAGGAAAAATGTCAGGCTTTTCTGCCCTCCCGCCATCAGGATAAATGATGAATCCTTGTGGTCCTAAATGCATGCCTGATGGTGGGCACCTGGAATAGGGTGTGGGCATAGGTAGATGGGATTCGACTGGGCTTTTAAGGGCGGCGTCACGGGGATGCCAGCAGAAGCCAAAAGAGAAGCCAAGAAAGAAGCGATAGAAGCAGAGAGAGAGGGAAGAGAAGCAGAAGCTGAGAGAAGGCCGGAGAGCCCAGAGGGAAGACTTGCTGGGGGCTGGGAGGCCTGCCAGCCTCCCGGCCCCCCAGCACCCTGCCTGCCGTGTACCTGGTAATCCCAATAAAAGACCTGCAAAAGCCACTGAGGACTCTGACTCCTCCTTTACCCGGTCTGCGGGATCATAGAAAACCTGCTTAGTGTCCTTCCTGACCCTACACTGGTCCTTTCGTCCTTCTCCACTTAACACTAAATAAACTTTATGCACTTACTTAAATGCTATTGTCTCTCAGTTTTTACTGCAGATTAAAAATAATAATATCACCCATCTAATATACTTGCCATGAATATTAAAGTGATATGTGTAAAATTGCTCTGGCACAGAGCAAACTATCTGCCAATGAGAGGTAGCTATTATTGATTTTGCACATGAAACAAAAGCATTGGATAGTAGCTAGAATATTCAGATTGTGAGAAAGTAAAAATTTGTGCTAAAGAAAATGAAGGGGAAAAATACAGATGAGAATAGTACCCACTCTACATAATGAAAGAATGAGTTGACATTTGATATTAGGAATTTTAGAAACAAAGAGGGAAAAAAATATGGAAATTGAGCTGAAGCAAAGGAGTAACTTCTGGGATAGAAGAGTGTTGTTTTTACTTGCCTTCTTAGAGAATCTTCTATGGATGGAATTTTTAATGATAAAATGTACATTGCTACATGGTGCATGTACTTGCATATATATAATGGTTACCAAAGTGAATTTGTAACAAGACATAAATTAGTTTGATATTCTCTCTAGCTTCAGTTTTCTACAGTTTCTGCCCTTCACTAAAACTTCTCAAATTCCAGTAATTCTGTTTACTGTTAAGTTAGAATATATCATTACAGCTATACACATGGTAAATATAATTAAAGCAGGATGATTTAAATTAATCCAGTAATCAAATTGGGATAAATTTCCAATAATTTAAAATTTTAATTCTTAATTAATTTATCTATTAAAATTCATCTAAAAAGCAAACTTTCATTCTATTAATATCAGCCTGTGATACAGATGATGGATAAGAAAGAACTTGAAATATGGTACTTTAAAAAAAAACAATTTATGTGAAGGTTTTGAATCAAAGTCAGTGACATTAGTCAGTAGTTTCAATTATCATCACTATTATTCTGAGGATGAATTTCATAATGGGAACCAGCTACCACTGGGTCATAATAAGGAAATAAAATCTTCATACAAATAAAATGCAACTTTGTTCAGTTAGAATGATCCATAGGAAGGTTTTTAAACCTAAGCATATTCTCATCACATACATAGTCAAATATAATTAAGTTTAGTCTCTCATCCACAGCATTTATATTTAAAGGCTCAGCTATGAAATGTTCCTCCTTTTCATTCTATCCCATTTTATTTCTCCTCCTCGATTTTGACCTCTGGGTCTTGGAACCACACAAGATATATTGAGATCTTTGATCTCATTAACGTGTTTTGTAATTTTTTTTGTTCCCATCTAGTTAAAATAGATATTAAGTTACAAAGTCTAGGTCAGTGCACTAAGATATTGCAAGGCAAAGCAGACATTTAATTCTTGATTTCATTTAAATAATTTAAAGATTGGACCAAAAGACCTTGAGATGTTATTTAGTCTATCTCTTGAATCTTAGGCAAAATGAGTCCTCAACTAGGAGAGTAACTGTCTTTTCCACTGCTAAGTAATCCTCAAAAGGGAACTTAAAACTCTATCTTTGCATCATACTCTAGTTTTCAAAAGGACTCAAAATTTTCACAAACTCAGATTTAAACTTCAAATTTCATTTTATTTCTTCTTGATTATTAGAAGAAATAATAATCTCATTTTTAAAGTTCCTCTCCTATTTTCTTCTATTTTCTCTTTAGTATTCTCAACTTAATTGCAAAAGAACCACTTATCCAGGTATTGCAATACATTTCAATAACATTATACTACCAAAGAATAAAATAAATATGACTGACACATATTTATTTAATCTCCAGTGGTGTCCTGTTTTTCCAGTGGTAAAAATATGCACACTCTTTCTTACATGCTTAAAAAGAACTGGGTTGGATGGGATGGTGGTGAATAAAATGCATACTTTGTATTATATCTTTATGAGCTGAATTGACTCCCTTTCCTCGCACCTGTAATCTGAAAACTGTCAAAATTAAAGTATATTATATAAAAATATTTTTTGGCAACAAAATAACAAAACTACAGTATTGAGTTCAGAGTAGAAGATGATATCTAAGGACAATTTTTATATTTATTTTTAATTTTTATATATTTAAATTTGAGAAACGAAGACATATTTTCTTGTACACTCTTCCTCTATGCTTTAATTTTTCTGCTATTCTTTTTTTAAAGATTTATTTATGCATACAAGAAATGGGGTGTAGACTAGAGGTGTGGGGGGTAAGGAAATTCACCAAAGACAGAGTGGGGAGCAGAGTAGGCAGATTTACTGAAACACACTGCTGAGGGGAGCAGCAGGTAAGACAGGAGTGGTCTGCTGTGCCCAGGTATGGAATTCAGGGTACAGTGGTGATAGCACTGAGACATACTCCCTTGGCCACTGGGGAGGACCCTGAAGATCCTGAGCTTTATTAAACATCTTGATATTCTATTCTGAGCCTAGAAAAAGTCTCTAAAAATGTGTATAATTTTCATGGATTTTTCAGAGTTTAAAAGTATGCTATTTTATGTTTTACTTAATTGACTGGAAAGGAAGGTAACCATAGTAGGCATTTCAAAGTCAGGTCTGCAAGTAGAGAAGGGAGTAAGTTTGCCTCAATTTTCAGACACTTATTTAAGATTAAAATAACTCAACAACCAGGGATTCCTAAAATAATGTTTTTTATTAGTTATCAGAAAAACTTATACTCACAAGAAATAAGAGTTATGATTTGCATAGTAGGTACTTAATAAACATGTTTAAGTGATTTTCTAAATGTAATTGCTAGGCAAATGTTTGTTTTACATAGAATTTGATAAAATCTGCACATCTATACATTTAAACTAATTTATAATTATAAAATAATTTATGATTATGTTCTTATCTTAAATACATTGTCTCAGATTTTATTTCTTTATGACTATCTTTTAGGGAAGTATGATAGTTTGCAAAGTTTTAAAATTTAATTAGATACAAAGACTATGGAATTTTGGGAAAATTGTTTACTTAATGTGATAATGATAACACTTTTTCATACATTTTTTTATTGTAGTCAAACTGTCTCACAACACCTTTCAAGATTAAAATGAAATTTAGCTGTCAAGCAAAGTAAAATCTAAATTGCTTAGAAAACTCTGGATTTATAGCAGACTAGCAAATAGGTCATATATGAAATTCATATGCAGCTTCTTGAAGATGTAAATTGAAGAAAACTAATTCAAGTCGCTCAAGGAAAATATGTTACTCTGTTTATGTTAAAAAGCTGTGAGCAAGACAACTTAATGAAAATTGGGTGCATTGCTATATAGCTTCAAGCTACTGTAGTTACAGAATTGAAGAGATATTTAATTATAAGTTCTAATAAGAATATCCATGTGACACAGGAAAACATAACTTTTTTTTAAAATTCAGATATATTGAGGTAATAAATGGACATAAAAAAAGCATGGAAGACATGTCTGTGATCTTAAAAAAATGATTATTCACTTTGGAATGAACAAAATGGTGCATGCAATCAAATTAGTTAGCACCTTTATGTTATATCCTCTAGGGGTATGCTATTTTCCACCTGATATAAACTGGACTTAATTATGGATTGATATTCTACAATTAGGTATAAAGAGAGATATGAGTGATAATCTAAAGAGAGCATTGATAGATGACCCAGGAAGAGTGTCAAGAGATGGCTTACACAGATCCTGCTTCATCAGAAACCAAAACTGGAGCCTTGTCAGATTTTATTGAATGCCTCAGGTATCTGCTATCTCCCTAGAACTGATCCCCTAGTACTGGATGGAAGCTAATGAGGAAAAACAAAACCTGCATTATTTCTGACATTTCTTTTAGGAAAAAAGAATTGCTTCTTGTAATAATTAATAACATTAGAATTTAGGAAGCCGGGCCTCCCCGGTGGCGCAGCAGGTTAAGCTCAGCGCTGTGAAGCTGTCCACAGCCTCTGGAGCGCTGGTTCAATTCCCGGCCAGCCATGGAGATTCCCACACAGCACAGACCTCTCCTGCCTCGCCCGCTGCTCCCCTCAGCAATATGCTTCGGTCCTTCTGCCTGTTCTACTCCCCACTCTGTCTCTGGTGAATCCTCTCACCTTCTTTCACCTGTGGCCTGTACTCCTGCTATTGCATTAATAAAAAAACAATCAATCAATCAATCAATCTTAGAATTTAGGAAGCCTTGCATATTATTATTCTAGGATTGAGTCATCACCATTGAAAGTCTGGAGTGGGAAGAATATCCCTTACAAATAAGAATGACTTAGATGCTGCAGACAAAGTGAATAATGCAAGGGAATATTTAAAATTTTAAAATAGGCCCTGGAAGACAATTCTGGATCAGTCCATCAAAGCAACAAAACAAACAAAAACAAAAATATAACAGAATTCAAAAAAATCTCCAAAATCTCCAACAAAGGAGAGATTAGTGAAACTAACCAGGTTTCCCCAAGGCCACTCTAGAAGTATCAGTGTTGTAAAACAGAAGAGTTTTAATAACAGAATGGACTGCACAGGCAAGTGCTTCTTGAACAAAGCCAATTGAATGAAAATAAATGGTTGTATTTTTATTAATCCTGAAATAACTTAATTGTTTTTTTTAGAACGGCTTGATATGTCAAATATTGTTATTTGTGCTATTATCCTAGTGCTTTCAATTCAGATACATTCTCCTTCATTCCTTCTACCAAAAGAAATATTGAGGTTTTCCTTTCAAGCAGATAAAACTTCAAGATTTCTGTGCCTCACTTTCTCCATGTTTACAGAGTCATTCCTTTAACATTTCATGCACAGGTATTTCTTTTCAATCTTGACGTTCTTCTGCCTTTCTGCATCATGTGTTTCCATATCGACCTAGTTTACATTATCACTCAAATTTCAAATTTTCATTATGTTCATTATTTTCTATTTAAGGAATCAAAATTAGCATGAAGTTTACCCCATTCAAAATAGATCTCTTATTGCATTTGTTGCTTTTATATAAACACTTTTAAAAAGGGATCACTTTACATAATTTACACTTTTTATTAACTTAGACAATTTCAGTAGAGTCTGTTAACACCAAGAATGGAGAAGTGCTGAAAAGCCTATGTCTGGTTCAGGCTGGTATAACCTGCTTCCTTCTTTCTGTGTTATTTCCTATTACACATCCATGTGTGAGTCACATGTACACAAAGAGAGGGCTTTCTAGAACCTTAAATATATATACTGGTAGTAAATAATCCGGCATTATATTCTGTTTGACACCTTAGATTCTACATGAATAGCAGCCTTTTTTTTTATTACTAGAAGATCCTGTTTTGATGTTATAAAACTGTATTTGAAAATAGCAAAGAAACAACTCTCTTAAGTCTTGGAAGAATAGCCAGATAGTAAATAATACTGTGCCATCAGCAGATTGCCTTTCTGACTGGAAGCCAACAAAATGTACTTTGAGTGTCGTAGGTATGAGGAGAGAAAGGGCTGGGAAGGCAGACTATATGCATAAGCACACAGGACATTTCACAGAGGAAAGTTCATCAGTAAAGGACTTTATTGATGAAGTAATAATAAATAGTCATCTCATAAATGTTAAGCATTGTTTTAAATGTTAAAAATATATTGAATACCAATTAATATCATCCTTTAAAAAATGAATTGCATGAAAGAATTTCAAAAAACATTTAAAAAGATATTCTATAGCTAATATGCATTAGGTTTTAGATGACAGTGCAGAAATTCCCTAAGGTGACTTCATTTTTATGCTTTTATCATCAAGCACTTTAATTTCCAGTCTGCATTAAAAAGATTATTAAAGGATAGTTTTATTTCATGACTATGGAAAGTTTCCTGTGACATAATAACTGCATGAACTTTCAAACTATGGAAACTTTCAAGAGTCTCTTAATTCCTCTGAATCCATTTCCTTACATGTAATGAGAGCTCCTGGGACACAGTGGATACTTAAAAAATGTTATTTCTTCTTCCCTCTTTATTTCTTTACTTTATATTTAAGAATATTTTTGAGAAAAATGTATTTTGTTCTTATTATATTGATAAATATTTTATTAGAAAAAAAATTCATACCTTCAGAAAAGTTGAATGAATGACACAGGTGAAAACATATAAGACTATCAATAATTGACTTTTTGACTTACAAAATATCAGTGTACTAGGAGATGGGTATAGGAGTGCTCTTTATATTTATTTTGAACCACATGAAATTATTATTTTTATAGTTTAAAATGCATAAATATCAACAACTCATTTGTTCACCCTTTTCTAGCTATAAAAATAAATGTAGATACAAATGTATATATCCATTTATCCACATGCCTATCTACCTTTTTTATCATCTATATCAATTATCATATCTCATATGCCAGTCTCATAATTTTCACTCCTATAGCAGTAAGTTATTTTTCTCTCTCTCTACACACACATACACACACACAATTAACAATGTTTCTTTTGCTTTTTAAAAGATACATATTAATCCATTGGGAAGGGGATGTACCATAAATTAGTCAACCAAACTTTGTATAAGAAATAATGATACTGCCAGTATTTGTCATTATAAATAATTTCAAAGAAGTTCACATTATGCATAACGTTTGTTGTTGTTGCCTTGTTTTAGTTTCTTGTTGTTATTGATGACTTAAACTGATAGAATTTACTTACTGAAAGAATTATTGAGTGAATGGAAAAATACATATATACTTGGTACATGAGTTACACATCAAATATTCTTACAAAGAAGAATACCATTTTAATATCCCAGCAGCATAAGAGGATCCCTGTTTACTCACAAGGTCACATAAAGTGTGTTTCAATATGTTCTCAAGCTAATTGATAGAAAGATTATCATATTGTAATTTTGTTTTTCTCTTGTTTTAAGAGGAACTGAGTGTAGGTTTTGTTTTTGTTTGTTTTTTGGTAGGTTGGTTGGTCGTATGAGAGTCATTTGTACCTGTGATTTGAGTTTTGATTTAATTGAAAGCTTTAAACTTTTCTACATTGCACATACATATTTTCAATTTGCCATTTATTATTTTACTGTGTTTTCCAGGCATTTTTTTGTTAGTCAAATTTATTGCTTTTCTTTATTGCATGCCCAGGTTATAAAAGAAATCATGCATATTTTCTTCAAGGATTGGTGTTATTTCATTTTCACATTTTGACATGCTATCCATTTTGAGTTCATTTTAACTGTTTATGTGAGGTACAGCTACTTTTTTTTTCTTTTTCTAAATAGTTACCCAGAGTACTGCTGGTGATTTATTTAAAAGTATATCTTTTCTCTAGTGTTTTGAATATTTTTCTTCACAAACACTAAATGTCTGGGGCCTCCCTGGTGGCACAAGGGGTTAAGACGCACCTATGAAGCTATCTGCAGCTAATGCAGGGCAAGTTCAATCCCCCGCAGGCCAGGGAGCAACCTACACGGGACAGCAGACCTCTATCTTGCCCCTTGCTCCCTCAGCAGTGTATTTCAGTCTGCCTGTTCTGTTCCACACTTCTCCTGGTGAATCCTCCACCCTCCCACACCACTGGCTTGTACCCAGTTTTGGTATGCATAAATAAATAAACCTTTTAAAAAAACACTAAATGTGTTTCAACGAGCTCTCTGTCTAAACTTACTTTTGTATCCCAAGGATCTCTGTGTACCCATGTGGCCATTGTACATGTTTTAAATTGATTATTTACAATATGTTCAAAGTCTAGTAGTGCTAAAGCCCCTTCAATACTACCCACCCAGTTTCTTCGTGTTGTACTGGCATTCTATTTTTTTCATATTTTTAGTTTAATTTTAGAATTAATTTCTAGTATTGTGGAAAAACAGTTTAAGCACAAAAACATTTATTAATTTATCATTTTTATGTTAAAAATTAAGAAGCTTACATTAAAATTGTATCCTCATGTGCCAAGCTTACTCGTTTTTCTTATTGTAGCATTTACCAATTTCTTCTTTTGATAAAGTTTCTCCCCTAACATTGGAATGCCTCTTGAGTACAGTATTCCCTGATTTCTTGTATATTTAATACTGTTTTCCTATATACTTGATACTTTAAGAACTTAGCTTACGATAAAATGCTTGGCACTCTTCTTTAAATTGCTTTTAATGTGTTATTGAAAAATTGAGGAGTGTACAGCGTTCTTTCTTTCATAACTTAGTCTTTTTTTTTTAAGTTAATGTCTAATAATTGTATTAGTTTGTATAGCATCATGTGTTTCAGGATGTTTTCCCCAAGTACATGGTGATCTTTTTCAGTATTTAAATTTAGTCACTTCTTTTCAGTAAGCAATTATACAGTCACTTTTAAATATTGCGTCTGCTCCATTATTTTTGTTTTTACAAGGGATCAAATAATTTTTACAATGAACCATTATTCCTGCATCCTACATGAATTTTTTTTGCCTGAATCTCTTTACCTTTTAATTTATTTCATTTTGTTCTCAGAGACATTTTCACATTTTTTTAAATAATAAATTTATTTTTAATTCCCCCATACAAATGCAAAAGCACCATTTTCTGACCCATCCTTCCCTTCCCGCCCCCCACCCCCAAAAAGTGTCTCTGTTTCATAGTTTTTGTTGATTTTGATTTTACTTTCTTATATTCATTTCCCGGTCCCTTATTTAGTTTTCTAGATTCCTGCTATGAGTGAGACCATCGGTATTTTCTTTTTTTTTGGCTTATTTCGCTGAGCATGATCCCTTCCAGCGCCATCCATGTTGCTGCAAATTGATGTGTTTATCTTTTTGAATGCTGAGTAAATTCCATGGTATATATGTACCACATCTTCTTGATCCAGTCATCTATTTTTGGCATTTGGGTTGTTTCCAAAGCTTAGCTATGTAAACAGTGCTGCTATAAACATAGGGGTGCAGGTGTTCTTTGGAATTGATGTTTCTGTGTCCTTTGGGTAAATACCAAGGAGTGGAATTGCTGGATCATATGGAAGCTCTATATTTTAGTAGGTCCAGAAATCTCCACAGCTCTCCATAGTGGTTGGACCAGTTTGCACTCCCACATCAGGCAGAAGAGTTCCTTTTTTCTCCACACCCTCGCCACATTTGTTGTTGCTAGTTTTTTAATATGTGCCATTCTCACTGGTGTGAGATGGTATCTCATGGTAGTTTGAATTTGCATTTCCCTGATGACAAGTGATGTTGAACATTTTTTCATATGTCTGTTGGCCATTTGCATTTCCTCTTCAGAGAAGTTTCTTTTTAGCTCTTCTGCCAATTTTTTGACTGGATTATTTTCTTTGTTGTTGCTGAGTCTCATCAGCTCTTTGCAGATTTTTGTGATCAGTCCTTTATCATTAGTGTTGGGTGCAAAAATGTTCTCCCAGTTGGTGGGGTTTCTCTTTGTTTTTGTTATTGTCTCTTTTGCTGTGCAGAAAGCTCTTTCATTTGATGTAGTCCCAGCTGTTTATCTTTGCCTTCACTATCACTGCTTGGGTGATGTGTCTGTAAAGATGTCTTTGATGTTGCAAATCCCGTAGTGTTTCGCCTATATTCCTTCTATGTATTTTATGGTTCAGGGTCTTATGTCTAGTTCTTTAATCCATTTTTGAGTTGATTTTGTGTATGGTGTGAGGTAGTGGTCAAGCTTCATTCTTTTGCATGTAGCGACCCAGTTTTCCCAGCACCATTTATTGAACAAACTTCTTTGCTCAATGCATAGTCTTTGCTCCTTTGTCAAAGATTAGTTGACCATAAATCTGTGGTTTATTTCTGGATTTTCTATTTCGATCCATTGGTCTGTATGTCTGTTCTTGTTCCATACCATGCAGTTTTGATGATTATGGCTTTTAGTATAGTTAGAAGTCTGGAGTGTGATGCCTCCATTTCCTTATTTTTGTCAGTAGAGCTTTGGCTATTCGGGGTTTTTGGTGATTCCTTATGAATTTCATCAATAAGTTCTCTATTTCTTTGAAGAATGACATTTGAAATTTTGATTGGAATATCATGAATCTATATATTGCTTTTGGAGGATGGCCATTTTAATATGTTTATTCTCCAATCCATGAGCAGGGGATGTCTCTTTCCATTTCTTTGTGTCTTCTTCTATTTCTTTTAACAGTGTTTTATAGTTTTCTTTGATAGGTCCTTTACCTCTTTTGTTAGATTATTCCCAAATATTTGATTTTTTTGTTTCGATAATAAAAGGGATGGTTTTTTTTTATTTCTTCTTCTTCAGATTTGTTGTTTGTGTATAGGAAGGCTACTGACTTTTGCGTGTTGTTGATTTTATCCTGCCACTTTACTGAATTGATTGATGAGTTGAATTAGTTTTTCTGTGGAGATTTTGGGGTTCTCTATTGTATCTTTATCATATCATCTGCAAATAGTGATAGTTTGACTTCTTCTTTCCTATTTGGATTCCTTGGATGTCTTTCTCTTGTCTTATGCTCTGGCTAGGACTTCCAGTATTATATTAAAAGCAGTGGTGAGAGTGGACATCCTTGTCTTGTTCCAGATCTTAATGGAATTTCTTTCAGCTTTTCACCATTGATGGATTGATACTGGCTGTTGGCTTGTCATAGATGGCCTTTATGATGTTGAGTATGTTCCTTGTATCCCAAGAATTTCACGGGCTTTTATCATGAATGGGTGTTGCACTTTGTCGAAAGCTTTCTCAGATCTATTGATATTATCATATGGTTTTTATA